>NC_081407.1:682669001-682931501 GCF_030272615.1 Cryptomeria japonica | reverse complement strand
ACTTATACCCCCCTTTTTGACCACCATCTTTGTGCACTTACCCCTGCAATCTTCTAATCTATGACCATATTTCTTGCAATTTGTTCATTGACCGAGAACATAATTGTAGTTTTGATTTACCTTATTTCTACATTGTTTAGCCATATGTCCAAACTTATTGTAAACAAAACATCTACCATTGAATTTATAAGGATTAGATTACCTTACCAGTTTCCTCTGTTCTAATGAGTTCTGCATACCAGTTGTCTGATCTTCATTTGCAGTACGAGAGCTCTCACCTTGTACAAATCCAAGTCCTCTAGAATCATCAATTTGTCTTTGTCTTTGTCTTTTCAATAAATCATCCAACTATGCATCACTTATCCTAAACTTCTCTATATTTTCACTTGCAGTAGTCAGATCATCTCTCAGAGTGGTTACTTGTCTTTCAAGTTCTTGTTCATTGTTCCGGGAGTGTGCCAGATCAATTCTCAATAGATTATTCTCATGAGTCAATCTGCCACATTCATCAAATCTGTTCTTCAGAGATATAACCGGATTATCTTCCTTCTTCTTTCTATCGTCGATATCTTTTGATAACCTCATAGTCAGATGTTGCATTTCATTCTTCATGAGCATGTTTGTTTGACTTAGTTTCTAACATTGTTCCTTAAGAGCATTTTTCTCCTCATCATTTGGTTCTTGCAAAAGTTTTTTTGTCTTGGCTTGAGCAGATGATAACCTTTCTTGCAAGATAAGAATGAAATCATTTGTAGAATTCAATTCCTCTTGCAATTTCAAGTTCTTCATCCTTTCAGCATCATAATCCTCAAGAGCCATCTCAAGTTGCTTCTCCATAGCCATGTTCAAATATTATGGTTTCAGGATCTTCCTCAAGTTGTTAAACGTCTTCTGAGGTACCAGGCTCTAATACCAATTGTTAGGATCCAAGAACACTGAGAGGGGGGGATGAATCAGTGTTCTGTCGGAATGAACAATTTTTAACTTTCTAGACCATGCATATATATATCGGTAAACAAATAAGTATATAATAAGAAGCAAATAAACCATCCACATAAATGAACACCATAACACACAAAGTTTATACATGGAAAACCTTAATGAGGAAAAAACCACGATGAGATTTGTGACCCACAATATCAGTTCACTAGCCATATGAAAAGATATTACATATAATAGGGGCCTGCACTTGCAAGAAGGCGCACTGCATAGAGTATACTGCTCATCACTAAAGAGCCTCACTGACTACAAGTTTTCTGCCAAAGTAAATTACTAAAAATGAACTCAAGAATGCATCTGTTATGCCAAATAGAGTTCCGGTTCTGGTTCTTCTCTGTACCGGTTCATAAACTGTGAACTGCTACCAGTATCACTTCTCCTCCAACAATGATTTCCAAGATATCTATAGATCATTGTATGATATAGCATTCGCATATAAAATGATCTCCATACATATATTTCACACCATACACTTCTACTATATTCTCTTATGTCCTAGCATATCATATATCTTGCTCTCTTACAAAAATAACCTACCAAACTGACCTATATACCTATTACAAATTATATGCCTTATGTCGGCTTACAATACATTTACAAAAATGTTGGCCTTGACAATAATAATTACAAAATGATTGAAGTAAATCCTCCTTGATGTTGGCTTCAAAAGAAGTATTGATGTCGGTGCCGGTATCGGTGTCGGTGTAGCCCTGATTGCTCCAAAGTCGGTATCTGTCGGTATATGCTTCCTAGTGTTGGTTTATGACTTCCATCATATCTTGTTGCCATCAATGACAACAAAATGTATCCAATGAGTGTCAATTGCCAACAAAATCAACATCCGTAATTTGAGGAATGGAGACCTCACAAATCAAAGAAAGGCCCTGAAAAATGGGTGATAGAAGATGAAGCATATGAAGAATTCGAAAGGGGTTGACAAAAAACCTAATCTGCTATCTCTAACGTGATTTAGTGACAAGATTTGAGTAGTTGTTGTTGAATAATGTGATCTATTTTTCTAGCTAAGAAAGGAGCTTTGAACTCAAATATAACCTCATTAAGCTCCGAGTTGTTCGGTAGCAACTTGTCCTCTATTCTTAAAAGAGAATTATTAGTAGACTCAAAATTATTTTAAGAAAATCAATGAAACCAAGAGCAAATAAGTCTGACAAAAGACACAAACCAACTATGATCAACCTATGAATTTGCTAACTGTAGAAACAATATACCAAAAGAAAGCTCATTTTGTTCAAGCTCCTCTTTGAAAGAAGAATTATGCCGAACTTAAGCATAAGTACACAAGGAAGAATTAGAAACATGATCAACACACACTCTAACCTCTAACAAATCAAATCCCTGACATTTAGATGTGAAGTGACCCAAAAGATTGGCCCTCTTAGCTATAGATACAAGATCTTCCACAAAAACTCCATGTGCCCTCAATCCAAATTCAGAATTAATGGAGATTTGGGATGGAAAGAATTTATACATATCCAAGAGAACACACTCTCTAATGGGCAACTTTGTGTGTTCAAAGGGGACAAGGTCATGCTTCATGAAGATCCCCATCTGATTAGCCAAGAGCTGAGTAAGTTCTAAATATTTGTATTCTAGAGGTAATGCAGGGAATGTAATCCAAAAAGGTGTAAAATTTACCCTAGTAGATTTTGGATCAAAATTTGGTCTCTAAAGTTTAGTGTATAAACCAAACTCCTCACAAAACCAATCCTCAGTCTTATGAATATGATCCCTAAGACTCTTGCTAGAAAAGATTAACATGAAGAAACCCTCCCCATGATCAATGCAAAAAACTTCATTCACACCCAACCAATGTTCTTTAATCCAAGACTAAAGTGAAAAGATTTCAAAAGAACGATTCCAAAACTTACCTATAAGAGCCCTAGATCACGAAGGTCAGCAACTTGGGCATGCAAAGATTCCTCTCGTATTGAGACTTTGAATCGACTAGCACCATCATCTCTACCCACATTAGCCAATACTGGGCGCACCTCCTGGGTTCTTAGGATTGAGGGCTTTTTCCTAACCCAAGATTTTAGGGTTTCTCCATTGCTTTCATTTTGCCTCTTGTGCTGAGACACATGTCTTGGGTTAAAACCTCTCCTGAAGATTTTTTAATTAAATTTTCTCCTGAAGGTTTTGAAGCCATGAGAAGATATATTTTTTGTTGGTTTGAAAGGCCCCCCATGAAAAGCTTTGTAGGGTTGCATTGTCTTGTTGTTTATTTGAGTGTTATTAATCTTAGTAACAAACGCAAGGGTCTGAAGCGAAATATTTTTTGAAAAAGAGATATTATGAAGCCTTTGATCATCCTTTGACAACCCTAAACATTCCAAATTAAATCCCACCTTAGACCAATGACCATGTGAAGATGTGTGCAAAGGTATATTGTTTGAGAAAGAAATTTTCAGGCAGAATCTTTGATCTCCATCAAAAGTCTAATCTCCTCCAAAAGTTTGCCCACTATTGCGATACTATCGTACTTCAAACCATGATCTATTTTGCCCATAGTATTGAAACCTGTATATGCCTCTTTTTTGAAATCTATCATTATTCTAATGTGACCTGCCACCAACCTTGTGATTTGTAGCTCGAAAATTTTTAATTTTTTTGCCCACCCAGGGCCATCCTCCGCCCAAATATCTAAATTTATGATTAAATGTTATAAATTTTTATTATATGATTAGAATGATTAAAAAGAAAAATATGATTTTCAAAAAATTATTAATAAAAAATAAAATGATTTCAAAAAAAATTATACAAAATAATAATTATAAAAGATACATACTTCATTTTTTTTAATAGAAATTTTTGTTGTGTAATGCTTGTAATGAAATAGTTTAATTATTTATTTAAATTTTTATTTTATTTTATTTAAATGGTATGAATCAAATCCCCCAATATAGTGGTTAATTGATTTTCTTACCTATATTTTTAAAAATTAAAAAAAAATATTCAAATTTTATAATATGTATAAAAAAATCACATTATGTATAAGATTATCGATAAAAAATGATAAAAGTTATTTAAAATAGACTTTTATTTTAAAAATATAAAGAAATTAAAAAAAGGTCTATAAATTTTTTTTTAAAAAACTCAAATTAATGCAATAGTATTAAACTTAAATAATAATCAAATCAATTAATTAAACTTAAATAAATGCAATAGTATTGCATAAGGTAAGTACTAATAATTACTTTTGATTGGTGGAAAATAATTGATTAATTAAACTAAACAAGCAATACTACCACAAATAATATAAATCACTAACACACTCTTGATTTTTTAATTTTAATTAAATTAGAATTATTTTTTTAAATAATATA
The DNA here is from genome assembly GCF_030272615.1 of Cryptomeria japonica. Classification (NCBI taxonomy): domain Eukaryota; kingdom Viridiplantae; phylum Streptophyta; class Pinopsida; order Cupressales; family Cupressaceae; genus Cryptomeria; species Cryptomeria japonica. The sequence goes on along the minus strand of NC_081407.1, from coordinate 682,927,158 downwards.
TTTATTATTGTTTATATTGTATTATAATTATTAAAAATACTATAAATCACTGACACGTTTTTTATTTTTTTAATTAAATTAGAACTATATTTTTTTTTTTTAAATACTATTATTTATATTATATTATAATTATAAAAATAAAAATTATAAGTAATATTACATAAATATAATTAAAATAATTGATTAATTAAAGTCCACTGAATGTAATACTACCACAAGTACTGAAAAATAGTTTATCCGCACAGTTTTTAAGTCCATGAAAAAGACCACTTCTGTAAGACCTTGTCCAGCTAATAATTACCGTTACTGACATTGGTCGGGCTCATTTTTATCCGATTATATCACATCTGCATTTGACACGTGTTATATTTTTTCGGAGGACTCAGACAAAACAGGCAAGACCGACCCACCGAAAGCTACATCTATGTATGGGTGGCTAACAATTAGTGACCTTATTCCATCTATACAACATGGGACCTGCTCTAACTACTGAGTTTTGAGAGGATATTTACAAGCAAAGGAAGATGTTGGAGTTATTTTTGTTGGGTTGCACAGGGGTGGTGATGTTTCTTCATGGAACCAATATTTTTTTCAATTACTTGTGCAAACATGCTACAGTTCGTGGTTTGAGGTAGGTTATTTAAACTGTTATGTTCTTTTAGGGAGAGAGATATTTAATGATTAGTATATCAGATTAGACAGGAAGCTTGTGTTGATTGTTTTGGATTGAACATGGTACCTGCTGGCCCTATGGTAAAACTTTCTCAGGAAATTAATTGGGTATTTGGCTGTATTGTTCTTCTGATATTTATTGTGCGTGTGCTGATTATTGGAAGGGTTTGTGATTGTTTATGTATTGATGCGTTTTTTCTCAAACTCCGTTTTTATCAAAGAAATTCTCTGTTTTTCTGTTTGGCAGTGAGATTCTACTATTTTGTGCTTGAAAAATGTTGATCTCCTATGGGATTGGAATGTAAGGAACTTTTAAATTATACTGTACAATTCAATCTATCAAGAAGGTAGCTGAATTAGTAATTGAAGATTAGGGGTTTTGAAAGAAGGCTTTTCTTTTTTGTGTGTTATATTTTCTTTTTCCAGTTTTTGCACATGAGGATTGTATTTTTTTTTTTTTAAAGGTAAACTCTGTGATATCATATTTGCAAGAAGGTAGCTGAATTAGTAATTGAAGATTAAAGGTTTTGAAAGGAGGCTTTTCTTTTTCGTGTGTTATATTTTCTTTTTCCAGTTTTTGCACATGAGGATTGTGTTTTTTTTCTTTAAGGTAAACTCTGTGATATCATATTTGCAAGAAGGTAGCTATATTAGTAATTGAAGATTAGGGGTTTTGAAAGAGGCTTTTCTTTTTCGTGTGTTATATTTTCTTTTTCCAGTTTTTGCACATGAGGATTGTGTTTTTTTGTTTAAGGTAAACTCTGTGATATCATATTTGCAAGGATTCTGTTTTTTTATAGGTATTGAGGTTTAGATGATCAACTCACAATGTTCGGTGACTCCCTCGTGAACATCCTTGATGGGTTGCCTTCTCCGACCAAAATTTGTAGAAAATTTATTTTCCGAAGTAAAAACTTTCATGGTGGCTCGGGCTTTCTATTTCTTCTATTGAGTTGTACAAGTTTTATGGCATAAATGTCTTTATGGATCTTTGAACTTCTACTCCCTTGTTTATGTAAACTCATTTGGGCGTTTGCAACCTCTGACTTCACACCCTCTATCCTGGAAGCTGTATATTGTTTAGTAGGCTGGACAACTGCTTACAAGTTTCTTAAACATTCCCCTATCCTTTAAAGATGGATAGGAATTGTTCAGATTCATAAAAACTTCTGGCTGTTTTAGTCATTTTCTCCAACTTTCTGGAAGTTTCTAAGGTCTGGATCTAATCTTTTCAAAACATTTCCCGAATTTCAAAACTATTTCTACAGTTTCTGGATGTTTCCATAACTTTCTTCTCTAGCTAGCTGCTATGGAAGTTTTCTTCCATTTTTTTTTTTAATCTCACTTAAGAAGTCCACCCCAAATTTTCTGCTGTTTCTTGACCTAGTTGCTGCCTCTTCTGGTGCTGACATTCCCTATTCTTCCAAGTACCTGTTTCCCAATCCTGCTGCATTAGAGATTTCAAAATACATAAGTTTGGTCAATTAAGCTTTCTCCAACGGATTGTTGTTCATTCAATTATCCGAACTTGGTTTGGTCCTTGACAGTAATAGGAAGATTCAAGATCTTATTGGAGGTTTCTCACGCTATAGTTATTTGTTGCTTTATGAAAGATAACTCATATTTTCCCTGAGAATTTTTTCATAATAGATAGAAATGAGGCTTCTTGAGTGGTCAGCCGATCCTTAGTGTTATGTGGCTAACACTTTATAATGTCTTTTGTAGTACCCCTACTCGTTTGAACTCATATTTTGTTCTTGTTATTCTCAGTGGATACATTATCATCATTTGTTATTCAGAATTATATAACATTGTTCCATGTTTTATCTGATTATGAGATATATGATTTATTTGCAGTATTTATGTACTTATGTTTTATGGCATTATGTGGTTCATTGCTATGTACTGACGCTTTACTTCATCTATGCACTGTGTGTTGTGTATCCGTGAGTGTATGGGATGCAAGGGGACGATTTTCCTTCACTCATCTCGGTGAAACAGGGAACGTATGTTGTAATTTATATATATATATATATATGTGTGTGTGTGTGTGTGTGTGTGTGTGTGGTCGGTGATGCAGGATGTTACAGGTACAAGTACTGGGTAGGTACGGGGTATCGTCTCCACCTGGCTACACAGGTTTGAGCGTGCCTTATATTTTCCGATGGAAGTGAAGGAGATAGTAGTTGACCCTATTTTTAGTCAGTTACACTCGAGTGAGTGCCTTCAGTTAGTCGTTCTGTCAATTGGTTTGGTCTTCATATTTTATTGTTTGATCTTTATAAAAGTCGCATGACGCTTGCTCAGTTTGCGTGTCTAGTGTTCCCAATTTTTGTATGTCATTGGTAATTGCTATGTTTATTACGTCTATAAGAGTCAAGTGATCTAGTGACTTAACATTGTTTGCAAAAGATGAATTAATATCTTGGTATGAGTTGATATGAATTTTATCAGCTTGTTAGCTCAATAGTTGCAATTCGATCGTTTGAATATATGTAAGGACATTATATACACAGAGAGCAATAGTCACTTATAAGAAGTTATTGGAGTTAAGATAAGGTGATTGTATTATCAGTAGTTGATATCGCCCATCAGATTATTGTGTTTTTGGATTATGCATGTATATAGTTAGAATTATAAATATATTATATTTAATATGCTTTTCAAACGGGTAATATATATATATAATTCGATTGTTCGAATATAAATCTATATGAAAAAAAGTCATTAGTTATAAGTATTTGAAATCAAAGTATATATTTATATATTTAAACGTAAAATTGTTATGAAGATTAATGTTTAAATATTATAATGAAAGTTATTAATTAATTATTAAAATATAATAATGAAATTATATTAAAACAAATAAAACAAATTTGATTTTATAGGAGGTGGCGGGGGTTATAGTTAGTATTAGGTAAACGGTGGTCGATGGTAATATCGACCACCCCCCTTAATGTAGGGAGGGGTCGGTATTACCACCGACTACCCTCCTCCTCCTTAAACCACGTACTCCCTCTTCCTCCATTCACACTGCAATCAGCGGGCAATGACACCTCTCGCCCCTCTCACTGTTCAAAATGTTAAACTACCACTCCTCCTTCATGATGCAACCAAACTCCAAGTTGGTCAATGCGGTGGAGGCATAGTAATACAGTTTGTAAACAAACCAACTCTGCATGGCGATAATGGCGACCATGTAGGAAGGGACACCGAGTGGTAAGGCATACGTGACATAGGTGTAAGTCGACTTGGCAGCGAAGACGATTATTATGCCCATAACAAACACTTACGTGTTTGACAGTTTGCTTATAACTTGTTGTTCCTTCCCTCCTTCGTATCATTCTACCACAATTTTTGGGTGCATAACTGTAGAGTGAAGATGTAACCGAAAGAAGTTCATTAAAAGACTCCTCATCAACTCCATAACCGAGCCTTAGATGTAGGAGAGGTCAGGTGTAAATTCTAGTATAAATAGAGGTGGGGAGTAAGGAAATGGGGAGTGAATTTCATTTTGCATCGAAGGGAGGACGGGGAACTAGAGAGAAGAGAATTGGAAGGGAAGAGGAAGGTAGAGTAGAATAGATAGATAGAGTATTTTAGGTGGCATTATAGTGAGATAGTGGAAATATTTTAGGAAGAAGTCATTTTTGGCATCCAAGGAAGGGCGGTGGATTGTAGAAAGAAGAATAGAGTTAGAAAGGATATTGTTTGAAAGTATCAAGATAGTTGTTTTTTTTGATAGAGTTGGAAAGTATTGGTGAAAAGGATCGCAAGCAAGGCGCATTTATCGGCGAAAGGGCATTGAGGTCTTAGATATTGATCAACATTTCAATAGGTCAGGAATTTCTTAGTTTATGATCATTAATATTTACAATCTCTGTTATATGTCATGTTTATTGTCTTGCTTATGAAATAGTTATGGTTATGTTTTATTTATCGTTAGGGATTGTTAATTAAAATCATATAATAGAAGTTGTGATTACGTTATGACTAGAGAAGTGGAATAGTGTTTAAGTTCAAAATGCACACTTGTTATTATATGGAAGAAATGTATGGTTGCATTCAAAACCTAGTTATTAAGATTTATTAGACGTAGCTCTAGGAGAGTCTGGGAAGTAATAGTTTACTGTTGATACGTTACAGAGATGGTACGTGTCAAACAGACAGCTCGCAAATCCGTAGCAGGATATGCTCATTACTTGAAAGTCAAGAAAGATTCTCTGACACCTGTCAAGCCTGTTGTGGATGACAACCCTACTGAAGAGAACCTAGCTCCTGAAGAGAGCAAAGAGATAGAAAAAGGTCCTACTCAGAGTCCAACTAAAGAAGTTACTATTGAAAAAGGAAAAGAACCCAAGCTAGAGTGCTCGCCAGAAAAGCCGATAGTTATAAGTTCTGACTCGTCGGAGGGGTATACCCCCTTAAGTGATAATGAGTCTGTGGGGTACTTTCCCCTGAGTGAAAGCAAATCTGAAGGATATACTCCTTTAGATCATGTAGAGTCTGACGAGTGCACTTCTCCGTTTTTTCCGGAAGAATGATGTAACACTCTAGTGTCAAAAATAAAAATAAAAATAAAGACAGTATTCTATTGAGAAATGTATTATGTCTTCTTGTAAGACTTCTTTGATGAAATAAATATATCTATTTTGATCTTAGTCTATGGTATAAGTGGAAATTATTGTGGTTGCGTACCTATAGTAGTTAACAAGAGTAATTGAACTCTTAAACATGATAATAAGTGTTAAATTTTGTGTTATACTGACCAAATTGTTCTTCGTGTCTTAACAACGTATATTCGTACTGCAAGTTAATTGTGTAATAGGTGTTGGTACGTAAGATTGCCTTGTTTATATGGTGGTCGCAACTAAGTACATTGAGTCATGTTGTCAATATGTCTTGTGTACTGTGTTTTGGCCAGATATTTAGATGTATAACCTTAAGGAAATGAGCCACTGTGGGTTGTTCGTAATGGTCAACCTTAGGTTAGTAATTATGTATCTTTCATCCGAGGTAGGTCAGAATTGGGTATGGCTGTCTGTGTCGCCATAGAGATTCCGTAGATAGAACTATCTTGTAGTTTCCTAAGAGAGAGAGTGGCTTTCAGGCGCTAGAGATAGTAGATAACCCTCAAGCAAGCAAAATAAAACAAGAACAAAAGGACTAGAAGACTCCACTCACAATCATGTGACCCAACTCACAAAACACTAGTGACTCTAAGGAGAAAGTGTCATCGCATGTTTTACGGTGGATACCATGGTACAGCCTCCATAGGTCCCAGCCCCCATCCTGGGTTATCTTGGTAACCTCTCCCGAACCTCCGATTCCAACTAAGACTCATGTGGACCTTACCAATCCTCTCACGAAGACAAGGTGGTAAGTTTGCCATTCCAGGCCTTCTCGCTACATTATGAGTCCTGTACTAGCACTCACCTATGTGCGAGGCACATTATTTTATTTAACTTTTATTCTACCCTTCCCTAGTCATTTATTAGATTTTCACTTTCTTAAGCAACTTCCAACGGGTTATCCTGTCACCACTTCGGGCACGGCCCCCGCTTGAAAGCCACTCTCTCTCTCTTGGGACACTACAGGATAGTTCTATCTACGGAATCTCTATAGCGACACAGACAGCCATACCCAATTCTGACCTATCTCGGATGAAAGATACATAATTACTAACCTAAGGTTGACCATTAGGAACAACCCACAGTGGCTCATTTTCTTAAGGTTATACACCTAAATATCTGGCCAAAACACGGTACACAAGACATATTGACAACATGACTCAATGTACTTAGCTGCGACCACCATATAAACAAGGCAATCTTACGTACCAACACCTATTACACAATTAACTTGCAGTACAAATATACGTTGCCAAGACACGAAGAACAATTTGGTCGGTATAACACATAATTTAACACTTATTATCATGTTTAAGAGTTCAATTACTCTCGTTAACTACTATAGGTACGCAACCACAATAATTTCCACTTATACCATAGATTAAGATCAAAATAGATATATTTATTTCATCAAAGAAGTCTTACAAGAAGACATAATACATTTCTCAGTAGAATAATGTCTTTATTTTTATTTTTATTTTTGACACTAGAGTGTTACATCATTCTTCCGGAAAAAAACGGAGAAGTGCACTCGTCAGACTCTACATGATCTAAAGGAGTATATCCTTCAGATTTACTTTCACTCAGGGGAAAGTACCTCACAGACTCATTATCACTTAAGGGGATATACCCCTCTGACGAGTCAGAACTTATAACTATCGGCTTTTCTGGCGAGCACTCTAGCTTGGGTTCTTTTCCTTTTTCAATAGTAACTTCTTTAGTTGGATGCTGAGTAGGACCTTTTTCTATCTCTTTGCTCTCTTTAGGAGCTAGGTTCTCTTCAGTAGGGTTGTCATCCACTACAGGCTTGACAGGTGTCAGAGAATCTTTCTTGACTTTCAAGTAATGAGCATATCCTGCTATGGATTTGCGAGCTGTTTGTTTGACACGTACCATCTCTGTAACGTATCAACAGTAAACTATTACTTCCCAGACTCTCCTAGAGCTACGTCTAATAAATCTTAATAACTAGGTTTTGAATGCAACCATACATTTTTTCCATATAATAACAAGTGTGCATTTTGAACTTAAACACTATTCCACTTCTCTAGTCATAACGTAATCACAACTTCTATTATATGATTTTAATTAACAATCCCTAACGATAAATAAAACATAACCATAACTATTTCATAAGCAAGACAATAAACATGACATATAACAGAGATTGTAAATATTAATGATCATAAACTAAGAAATTCCTGACCTATTGAAATGTTGATCAATATGCAAGACCTCAACACCCTTTCGCCAATAAATACGCCTTGCTTGCGATCCTTTTCACCAATACTTTCCAACTCTATAAAAAAAAACAACTCTCTTGATACTTTCAAACAATATCCTTTCTAACTCTATTCTTCTTTCTACAATCCACTGCCCTTCCTTGGATGCCAAAAATGACTTCTTCCTAAAATATTTCCACTATCTCACTATAATGCCACCTAAAATACTCTATCTATCTTTTCTACTCTACCTTCCTTTTCCATTCCAATTCTCTTCTCTCTAGTTCCCCGTCCTCCTTTCGATGCAAAATGAAATTCACTCCCCATTTCCTTACTCCCCACCTCTATTTATACTAGAATTTACACCTGACCTCTCCTACATCTAAGGCTCGGTTATGGAGTTGATGAGGAGTCTTTTAATGAACTTCTTTCAGTTACATCTTCACTCTACAGTTATGCACCCAAAAATTGTGGTAGAATGATACGAAGGAGGGAAGGAACAACAAGTTATAAGCAAACTGTCAAACACGTAAGTGTTTGTTATGGGCATAATAATCGTCTTCGCTGCCAAGTCGACTTACACCTATGTCACATATGCCTTACCACTCGGTGTCCCTTCCTACATGGTCGCCATTATCGCCATGCAGAGTTGGTTTGTTTACAAACTGTATTACTATGCCTCCACCGCATTGACCAACTTGGAGTTCAGTTGCATCATGAAGGAGGAGTGGCAGTTTAACGTTTTGAACAGCGAGAGGGGCGAGAGGTGTCATTGCCCGCTGATTGCAGTGTGAATGGAGGAAGAGGGAGTACGTGGTTTAAGGAGGAGGAGGGTAGTCGGTGGTAATACCGACCCCTCCCTATATTAAGGGGGGTGGTCGATATTACCATCGACCACCGTTTACCTAATACTAACTATAACCCCCGCCACCTCCTATAAAATCAAATTTGTTTTATTTGTTTTAATATAATTTCATTATTATATTTTAATAATTAATTAATAACTTTCATTATAATATTTAAACATTAATCTTCATAACAATTTTACGTTTAAATATATAAATGTATACTTTGATTTCAAATACTTATAACTAATGACTTTTTTTCATATAGATTTATATTCGAACAATCGAATTATATATATATATATATATTACCCGTTCGAAAAGCATATTAAATATAATATATTTATAATTCTAACTATATACATGCATAATCCAAAAACACAATAATCCGATGGGCGATATCAACTACTGATAATACAATCACCTTATCTTAACTCCAATAACTTCTTATAAGTGACTATTGCTCTCCGTGTATATAATGTCCTTACATATATTCAAACAATCGAATTGCAACTATCGAGCTAACAAGCTGATAAAATTCATATCAACTCATACCAAGATATTAATTCATCTTTTGCAAACAATGTTAAGTCACTAGATCACTTGACTCTTATAGATGTAATAAACATAGCAATTACCAATGACATACAAAAGTTGGGAACACTAGACACGCAAACTGAGCAAGCATCATGCGACTTTTATAAAGATCAAACAATAAAATATGAAGACCAAACCAATTGACAGAACGACTAACTGAAGGCACTCACCCAAGTGTAATTGACTAAAAATAGGGTCAACTACTATCTCCTTCACTTCCATCGGAAAATATAAGGCACGCTCAGACCTGTGTAGCCAGGTGGAGACGATACCCCGTACCTACCCGGTACTTGTACCTGCAACATCCTGCATCACTGACCACACATGCATATATATATATATATATATATATATATATAGAAATTACAACATACACACCGATGAAGGAGAATCACGACGTTCCCTGTCTCACCGAGATGAGTGAAGGAAAATCGTCCCCTTGCATCCCATACACTCACAGATACACAACACACAATGCATAGATGAAGTAAAGCGTCAGTACATAGCAATGAACCACATAATGCCATAAAACATAAGTACAGAAATACTGCAAATAAATCATATATCTCATAATCAGATAAAACATGGAACAATGTTATATAATTCTGAATAACAAATGATGATAATGTATCCACTGAGAATAACAAGAACAAAATATGAGTTCAAACGAGTAGGGGTACTACATCTTTATAAATAGTATTGTCACAACATTTGATAAGATCATTTGGATAATTCTAAATGTTGCTTGTAAAGTTCTGAAGATGCTTCTATATCTTAAATTGACTTGTTTCTGTTGACTTGTGTGTTTATCGTTTCAGTTTTCTTAGTCATATTGGATACTAAGACGGATATCAAGGAGCTCTTCTGTGTCAAGCTAGGATGGAGAGGTTTGATCCATTGATTTGTACAGATAATTAGCAATGAGCATTTCAAACATGAATGATAATAGTTTGGAGATCCACACCTCTGAGACAAAAACATTGAAAGGGCAAAAGCTGCTAATCATGTGGTTTAGTCAAATGTATATAATGGGGGCTGTAGCAATCTTCAAAATTTAATGAGGTTTGATTGATCACGGGACCCCCCTGCCTTGCACTGTGTGTTGCTTAGGCAGCTTTATTGTTATTTCTGTATTCAGTTATTCTGTTATCTTGCTTTCTGGAAACTGCCCATGTGACTTTGAGGAGTGACCATGTGTCCTCCCTTTTTTCCATGGATATGTGTATATATTTATAAATTAATAGAAACTGAGGCACATTTTCATAAAATGAGATTTATAAAAATCATAAGAGGGTCGAAGAAATTTTTGGATGAAAGACTTTGATTATTTTTACAATAAGGAATTATGGAAATTTGATCATAATGGTGCAAAGTACCCAGATAATTTACCTAATGGCTTCATGTTAGTTGACTTTGATTATTTTAACAGCAGGGAATCATGGAAATTTGATCATAATGGTGCAAATTACCTAGATAATATTACCCAATGGCTTCATTTAAGTTGCAAAAAGTGACAACAATGCCCTGACGTGGCATTCTTCAGTTGTAAGATTTTGCATGTATTATATTAAGTAACATTTGATCGCTTAGACATCTTAATAGGATAGCAGGAAATAGTTTGGAACAATCTTTCTCACATTGTGTTTTTGTTAAGAAAGATATATCTATATTAAAAGATAGGTAAATTGTACAGAACTGGCTGATGAAAGACATGCATGAGCTCCAGATCCAGAGTTTAATATCCTTAATCATGTATGATTTAAGAATTCCCATAAGATATTCTATATGGGATCTGGGTGATCATTCTTGAAACCTTAGTCTGAGTATATGAGTACTATAGAATATAATGTTCAACAGATAATGTCTTAGCATTCCAATTGAGATTGTTCATGTCATGGAGCCGGTGAGTGGACCTAGCAAATCCATTGGAGACCTTAACTGAAATTAAATAGAGTAACGGGCATGGAGGAAAACGACCATATGCAGATGACCGAAACCAATTTAGAGAGGTAACAAGAAAACCATTAAAGAAAGACCATGAAATTAATCCAAGAAAGAACTGCGTTCAGCATCTTCAAGGTAACTGATGTGATGAAGCAATGAATACAGAGGCACTTTTCCTAAGGGAAGTAGCTTCAGGGCTTATGACATGAGTTGATCACGTTTTTTTATTTCTTAATGTCCTGGTGTTTAAAAATATATGTTTTCCACAATTCATAATAGTTCAAGTTCTGACTGCTTCTGGATTTGACTGCTTCTGAATTAGATTGTGTGTGTTTTTTGGCATCATAATATTCAGATGTTTGTTAAATGAATATCATTGGCCACAAATGCATGTTTCTAGTTCATAGCAATATTAGTGAGCTCAGGACTCTGTTCTTAAATTTCTTATTTTTTGACAAATAGGCAGAAGATTACCCAAAGATTTTAGTAATGGAGATATGAATTAAAATAGTGCTTTTTTTTTATTTTAAGCTGCTTGTCAATGACTAAATATTTTAAACAAACCCTTCATTTCTTCCTCCACTTTTATGGGGCCGGTGACCAGTCCCACCAAATCATTAGGAACCCTCACTGAAATTAAAAAGAGTAACAGGCATGGGGGCCAAAGATTACTAAAAGATTTCAGTAAGGGAGATATGAATTAGAGATGCCAGCATGGTGTTTTTTTATTTTAACCTGCTTGCCAATAACTGAATATTTCAAGCAAGCTCTGTATTGTCTTCCTCCACTTTTATGGGGTCGGTGACCAGTCCCTGAAATCCATAGGAACCCTTAACTGAAATTAAAAAAAGAGTATAACAGACATGAAGGCCAACGACCACATGCAGACAACCGGAGCCAATTTAGAAAGATAATAAGAAAACCAGTAAAGAAAGACTGAAAAACAACCCAAGAGAGAACTGCATTCCAGTTGTGTGCAGTCCCAAAGGTCATCTTTAGGGCAATTGATGAAGCAACGAATACTGAGGTACTTTTTCCTTAGGGAAGCAGCTTCTTTGGGTTATGACTTGAGTTGATCACATTCATTGAATTCTTAATTCATGGGCGTTTGTTAAATGACTGTCTTTTGTTCCTGTTCCGAGCAATATTAGTGAGCTGATGACTTTGTTTTCAGATTTCTTAGTTTTTGACAGATTGAAGATTATACAAAGATTTGAGTAACAGACAAATGGATTATAGCATGGTGCTTTTCCACTTAATGTTTGCCAATGACTAAATAGTTTTCTATCATTCAACCCTGCAAAAGAAGCTCTTTATAGTCACCCTCCATTTTTGCGACTTTTACTTTGCTTCCTTGCCATTTTCGAGAATGGAACTACATAAACTAGAATAAGTACCCGTCAAGATTGCAATTTGCCGAGTTGTTGATGAACATTAAAAGGCATTCTATGATTTTGGATCGCCTTACTGTACTTTCTGTGTGCATGAGATATGCAATTGTTCGAAGTTTTGAACAATTACGAGGAAATCTCATTTGCTGATGTTAAGAAGCGTTGCTTTCTGGTGCTATAGCTGGTTTACTCTCAGAATTAATTTAACACATGGAATGACATCTTAGGGGAAACAAGAGCTTTGGAAAAGCATTTGAATTTAGTGAGTTGTGCGCCTGCATACCTCACCATCCTAATACCATTCAAGTATACCTCACTTTCATCATTCATATGAAGACTACAATGATGAAAGTGAAGAGGTTATAAAAGACTGATTTTGGTCATTTGTAAATTACATAATACCACTCAACAATGTGTGTTTACTAGAGAATCCATTGTGGCATAAAAAATTTGCATTAAGAAAGAGATTAGAAATAGACAATAGATTGGGCACTTGTAAATTACATAATACCACTCAATAATGTGTGTTTACTCATTACTGAAGCATCCTCCTAGTAGGACTGAACAATAGGTATTTAATAATAACCTATTGCGACGAATTCATTTGTCAGAAGGAAGTCGATCTGCAAAATTAATGTAGAGTCTTGCAAGCTGTCTCAGCCGAATGGCGCGTAGGAGAGAAGGTAATCAATTGGAATTTTTTTGTAGACTGCTTTATGAACCTTTCTTCGCTTACAATTCTTATCAATATATCAATATTGGTTGTGTCTAATCATTGGGTGATATGTATCGGTAGACAGACAGAAATTTCTATAAATTCTCATATGACCAGGGGCGCTATAGATATTTAAAGTCAGAATTCCAAGTCTTCACAAACATCAGTAGCGAAAAGAACAGCGTGGCTCCATTAATTCACATCGCAGGATAATTCAATTTCAAATTGTACTTCATTTTTGCCCTTGCTTGCAAATAGTGGATGCTCATTGTTCATACATAGCCTTGTAAGAACTAAGAAGTGGTGTTTAACTGATAGTAAAGAAGTAACTGATCAGTTTCTATTGCAAACTCTTGAGCCAAAAAAACTTTGGTAGGATTGAATTCCTTTAATGAAAGAGCGTGATAGTAAAATCGAGCATTTTAATTATTTTCTCAAGCGTGTCGAAAAAGAGAATGGTTTTCAGATACTTTTTACATACTTTCCACTAACTACTATGACAGTGCAGTGCGAAGTGAAAGTTTATCATGGCCTAAAAAGTTTATAAATGGATGCCTGTAGATTAAAGACAGTATGCCGAGCATATGTAATAGTTGAAATGCACCATTGAGCACCTCCTATGATAATAAGGTTTGAAAGGTTTTTAGGAATTTTCTGTTGAAAATGCAAGTAATAAATTGGCGCATGCTAGCCAAAACAATAAGAGTAGAATTTTTCCAAGCAAGCGTCTTGAAGACATTTTAGAAAGGATTACAACCCTCATACACAGAACAGACATATCAATAAAGCCCGGTAAAGATACAGCACCAAGGAGTAGACAAATAGCGACACTCCTTCCAAGTCTGTAACTTGACTCATGTTTGGCTCTCCAAAATTTGCTGCCCTATGATGACTAGCAAGTAGCATATTGAAATTTACCCCCATGCTAGGAGGTGTTTTTATTGTTGTTTCTGACATGGCTGACAATAGGGATATTGTTTTGATTGGGGGGAAGGGAGGTAATTGGATAATGGGGTTGGCACTATTTTGTGTTAAGTTCTGGTTCTTGTGGCAAATATTGTCTTATAAGTGAGGGATTGCCCATGGCTTCAACGACTTGCCTACAAAGGCCTTCTTTTCCTTTCTATTGTTGAAAATGTTTTGCTATTAGTCACTTAGCATCACAAATGTGACAGAATATTTCAGCTTCTTTGTGGCTGGATGTTTCCTCAAACTATTTTACTGTTGATGCTCTCGTTGATGCAAACTCTTTGCTTGGTTTGGATAATTCTGCATCCTACTAAGTATGCAGAGCTTGCCTCTCAGGTGGTGGCTTCTCCTGGCCCTGCGACAATTAGGGCTCTTGATTTGCCGCCTTTAAATCTTGTAGTGCTAGTGCAGTCCAACCCTTTTCAGTTTGTCCTTTCGGATCTTCTCTTGCCTAGTCAATGCCTGAAGAGAAGGGCAATTTGTGGCTCCTCTTTCTTCGGACACTAGCATTGTCTACGGAAGGAAATGGATCCCTTGCACTATTGTTCAAAAGATGAGGAAAGTTCCTCTAATTCTTGCTTAGCACCCTTAGTTGAACTCACATGATGTCTTGTGCTATTGAGAAGAAAAGGGAGCCAGATCTGGGCTAGGAACTGTCTTAGGCTGGGGTTCCATGGAGGGGGGCTTCCTAAAAAACAGAGCTGGAGTCGCTAAGATTTTTACGTCGAAGGTGTTTCCTTATGTGAGATGAACACCCTAACTTTAAATATCAATGGTTGACATCTATTTAGAGGCATGTAAGACCATTGAATTTTCTGCAGCCATCAATTTTTCTCGTTGATTTTTTCTAAGAGAAGAAGACGTTCGGAGGAGGGTTGCTTTAATTAATAACGGGACCACTTTTAACTCTTGTCCACTGTGTTTTCATTCGCCGTATTTTGCACAGGCTCTCTTTTGTCTTCCACGCCGTCGGTTTTGGAGTTGATGCTTTTCAAGTTGTGGGTGAGAAAAGCGAGAATAAGACGTTCGATGAAAGCAAGGACTAATTATCCAATCATAATGTGCACGAGATTAATTGAGTTGCATTTTGAATTGAAACAACTCGATTGATAACAATTTGATGACAAACAAGGAAGCCCTTCAGCCCAAGTTTCAACTTAACTTTACTACCCATCGTAATCCACGTCACGTCCATTGTTCTCTGCTACAATAATGGTAAACAAAGAAACTTAAACAAATTCACAAATATTCTTTCTTTGTACCGGCCCACAAAACAGAGTGAAAGATAATGGAATCCACCTTCAATGGATATAGCCCACCATGCTTTTATTGTTTGGCGTCTCTTTGATGAGGTTACAGTCTGCTCCAATCTTACTTTTATCTTTTATTATTAGTTAAAATTTAAATATAAAAGAGACTGTTGGATTGAAACAGATTCAATATAGCACTAAATAATAAAACAAAAAAGACGCCTAGCTTCTCATGTTCCAGAGCAACAAGATTCACAAACTTTTATTTTCTGATTAATGTGAAATTGCAGGGATGCTTGAATTGATGATAGTCTTTGCAGGGATCATAGAGTAAGAGATTGTGATGACCAGAAATATAAATTTGTAATTAGATTTATATCCGTCTTGCACACGGAAGGGCAATTTTCAGTAAATTCAACATGTAAATGATACCATTAACCACAAGTACAAGCATATGCGAATGCATGATAAGGTCATACTTAATCTTTCTAAGAAGCCTGTGAGTTTGGTAAAGATAATTGAGGACTTCTTGTCTACAGCGATTGCCAACCATGTTCAATACACGCTCCAATAGCTTTTCACCTTCTTCTCTAAGCAACTTCCTAGGGATAAACTCCTCGACATTCAAAGCACCTCCTCATCTAAAGCTCACAGCATACAGCCCATTTACAGAGGGTCGGTTCAAGGAGAAGCTAAACATTCTGCTCGCTACACACAAATCCCCTGAAGACTACTTACTCCACAGTTCCCCAATTAATGCATGCCTGTATTCTAAAGAACACCCTTTTCACAAGGCAAAAATATCCACTCTTTCCTCCCATTTCCTCGCTCACAGGCAATTTGCCTTTGCTACATTGGAAATTGTTTGATAGACGTATATAAAACGTGGAAGAATGGATAAGGCAAGGGAACTGTTTGACAAAATGACTTAAAAGACATGCCATCTCTTGGACTGCAATCATTGCAGGATACACACAAAATGGATGTGTTGATAAAGTTTTAGAATTCCACCTTCTTTGCCAGCATTCTCCCTGCCTGTGCCAAATTAGGAACTTTGGAACAGGGTATGGACATCCATCAAAGCATAAGGGAAGGGGGATTTTTATCAGACGTTACAGTTGGGATTGCCTTGGTAGACATATAAGCGAAATGTGGAAGCATAGATAACACATGTGAATTGTTTGACAGAATGCCTCAAAGAAATGCTGTCGCTTGGAATGCAATGATTGCAGGATATGCACAAAACGGATTTGTTGATCCAAAACGGATATGCTTTGGAAACTTTTAAGTAAGTGCAACTGGCAGATACAAAACCAAATCCAAAATCTTATTCATAACAGCATAATGGAAGGGGAATTTTGGTTAGATATTATGGCTGGAAATGCTCCGGTAGACATGTATGCAAAATGTAGATGCATATACAAGGCACGTGAAGTGTTTGACAAAATGCCTCACAGAAATTTGGTTTCATGGACTGCAATGATTGCAGGATATGAACAAAATAGATTTGTTGAAAAAGCTTTTAGAAACGTTCAAGCAAATGCAATTGGCAGGTGTAAGGCCAGATTTGACAACCTTTGCCACCTGCGTGTGCCAAAATGGGAGCTTATTGTCGTTTAAACTCATTATTTAGAATTCATAGCAGTAGGATTTAATAAGTGCCACATCATATATTTGGTCTTTGAGATAATCCTTAAAAAACCTACATATTTCTTATGGCTTGATTTTCTATTTTCACATCTCATTATATATAATTTGGTCTTTGAGATAATCTTTTAACAACTTACAGATTTCTTATGGCTTGATATGTTCACATCCGATCTTTACTAAAATTATTGGTATCTTTTAGTGTGATGAGGATGGGTAAGAATTTAATTCAAGAGGGTAAGGAAGAAGGTAAGGAGGTGATATTTTTGGGAAATATGAGGTATAGTAAAGCGTGTGAGACTATATGCACTTGTGGATCTTGAGAATCTAAGGATTAGATAAGAGAATTAATTGGCACCCTACACGAGGATGATTAAGTGGGAAAGGAACATCAAACATTTTGTCAAATTATCTGTTCAATATATTCCACTTCATAAACATCTTAAATCAAATCTCCCACAACAAACTTTGAATAAGGAAGTGGAGAAAGACAATGCTTAACCAAGACATTTTGTATTACAAAAACCTCTCTCTCTCTCTCTCTCTCTCTCTCACACACACACACACACACACACACACTTTTGTTTCTCCCTCCCTATCTCTATATCTATCTCTTAATCTCTTTGCTCCTTCTCTCTATCACTTAATTTCATAATATAATGCTCCAAACTTTCTCACAAGATATTAATTGAGCCAACATTAGATGGACAATTTTTTTCATTGCAAGTGACATTCACACTATGCATTACACAACAATATGCACACAAGGTGTCATGACAAGCACAATGACACATAGGATGATGTCACCAATGCATCAAGCATGGTACCACAAAGAAAAGGGCTTCACTAATCATGTGAAAGGTCATCGTTAGCTTTGTTGCACAAACACCATCATTTTCTGAATGGCCTACCAATTGAACTCATGTGTTGCACAAATGTATGCAATTAATAGACCAAATATTTTCTAATTGCTCTTCCACACCAACATCGCTCTTTCCACAATTCTCTTAAACACAACACATGACACTTTCACTTCTAGTTATTACAATTTTATGTTTAACTTAATCACGTCTAATCACCTTCCACTAGCGGCACTATTCCACTAATCTGTCAATGTGATTCTAACACCTTATAATGCCTTTAGATGTGAAAAAGTTAAATGCATATCAAAATAAGTGTCAGTGTGTTTTTAAGGGTACTCTTTTTTTTTCCTTAATAGATTTGATTTTTATGCTATTATATAATAATAATAAAATAATTAAAAAATGTTTGATTTTATTTTTAATTATTTTAATGTATAATTTGAATTTTTAGTTTATTATTAACTTAATTATTATTTTTATAAAAATTTGAAGTTCTCTCATTTTAACCCTATTTCTATCTCTATCCTTTCCTCTCCCCCCTCTCTCCATCTACATCTTTATTTCTATCTTTCTCTCTAATTCTCCCCTATCTCAACTACATTATCTACCTACATCTCTATCTTCCTCCCCTCCATTTTTCCCACATCTCTTTATCTCTTCCTCTTTCTATCCCTATCTCTATCACTCCCTCTTTTTGTGTTTCTCTATTTCTCTTGTATCATCTTTACTTCTTTCCTTTACTCCCCTTCCCTCCCTCTCTACCTATTTGTATATATATCTCTCTCTCCCACCCTCTCTATCTATCACTCTCTCACACACATACTCCATCTCTCTCTCTCTAGAACTCTATATCTATATCTATTTTCCTCTCTATATATGTCCATGTTTACTATTCCATTTCTCACTCTACCTCTATCTTGTTATCTCTCCATCTTTCTCTATCCCTATCTTTCTCCCTCTCTTTTCCTCTATATATCACTTCCTATCCTTTTCCTTATCTTCATATCTCTCTCTCTCTCTCTCTCTCTCTCTCTCTCTCTCTCTCTCTCTCTCTCTCTCTCTCTCTCTCTCTCTCTCTCCATTTTTTCACCATTTATATTACCATGGAATGAACCTCCCTGCATGTAACCCCAAGCAACCCCAAGCATTACAAATTTTGGTGCTTTCATTTATTTATCTACCATTTCCAATTTTCTTAGCAACTTGATTTTATTTTTCCTTCTCTTGTAAAAAGAAGTGATTTGGCTTGAGGAATCAATCACATGGAGATCCATAAAGGCATGAAGATAATACATTTAATATTTGATCCTTTATAGAATAGGTTGAGTCATTGATCTTGGTAGTCAACCAATTTGGTCATGTTTGAATTCACGTAAATTGATGTAAATTTGATTTGAAGGCGTCTTCAAAACACCCACATTGATAGGTAAGTAAATATACCGTACCATAATGACTTGGGATCAAGAGGACATTGTTGTATGAACTATTATAATTTGCATACACAATTGATGTGTTGGTATGTGATCGAGCTTGTTTGTTCACTCTTGTAACACAACCAAATTGATTTTGATCTTTTATCAATATATCTTTGTTTATCAACCGACCTCGTGTACAACAAAAAAGTGTACACAATAAATGAACTCAAGAACTCCCCCACTTGAACTTGACCTTCCATAACTATTCGGTGTACCTATTGCACATTAAGGTGCGATTGCTAGTTTAGGAAAAATTTTAAACTAGTGGTCCCATGAATTTTGTAGTGTAGTTCAACTTGAAAATTTAAGCTCCCAAATTTAAGGAAGCTGGTGGTCTCATGAATATAATATCTTTTGTATGTGCATAATAAAAACAAGTAAATAATTCATTTCCTTCCAAAACTATTTTTTAATAGAAATTAAACTTAGATGTTTGACAAGTGGCAAATAACATCCCTAAGTTGGTGGGGCAATTTCTACCCCACCCCTTTTTCACCAGGTCAAATTTGTAGGCCTAAAAAGTAGGGGTTTCTATTATTTTTGGAAAAGATTCCAAATAATCACGCTGCACAAAAAAAAAAAAAATTCATGGGAATAGAGCTTAAATCCCCTTCAGAGGACCCATGCCTGCTTGATCCTTTGATCCTTTTAGTAATTTAGATTTTTTTGTTTGCCACCCTAATAACATAAGACTTTTGGGACTTTTGAGTCTAGTTATTTGCAATAACTTGAACTACGAAACTCTATATATTAAATCTTCAAGTTAAATATCTCGAGCATGTGGTCGCATGGATGAATAGCCTCTAGAATGGAGTTACCTTGTGAAAATATTTTGGTGCTCTAAAAGTGTGGAAAATGGATCACCTTATTTGAGAGGGTTGTTGAAATGGTTTACATTATTTTTGTATGTTTATTAAAAGTTGAGTTGGTTTGGTGGTGGAGAACTTGTATTTTTTAAGAAGAGGTTACAAGTTTAAATCTTGTAAGGCAAGGTATGTACACTTTGTTGCGTAGTGTGGACTACAAAAGGATCCATTTCCATTTTCAACACTTACATGAATATCTTGATTTCTCTTAAGAAATAGTTTGTAGAGTGATTGTAGAGTGATTATGCCAGCATTGAAATTGATATTATTTTGGAAAAAAATGAAAGGATATTGAACAAAAACAGATGAATTAAATTTTATAAATAAATAAATAATCTGAAAAATAACATAGATTGAAAATTATATAATTAATAATATTATAAAAAAATTCTTAAATAGATTATTTAGGTTAAACAAATAAATGTTATTAATAAGTACTAATTTAACTTAGATAATAGAGTTGAGTTTTAGTAAATATATGAAAATTAAATGTGATGATTAGGATTATTTGGCTTTGTAATCATTGTTTTTTAATGGAGTTGTATCCAAACATACTAAAAATAAATAAATAAATCATATAACACAATAAGAAGTCTAATTTTAATTCTTAATAACATTTTTAAATAACGGAAAGAGGTCTAATTTTAATAACAAAAGAAGATACTCTTATTAGACCCATGTAATACGATAACCTTAATAATCACCTTCAACCTTATGCCAGCGCTCCCCCAAAAAATAAAAATTAAATTAAAAATTAAAAAAACCAAAAAAAAACCTTAATAATCATTATGTCTAAAACATATTCTCTTCACACAAATGAAATCCACTAAAAGGCTCACCAAAATTCTCCTTTCCAAACTTTCGAAATTTAAAATATTCATAGATAACCACAACTCTTACTCTTTCCTTAAAAAAAGAAACAATATTAAATGGCTAACAACCCACTAACAAGTATATTCTAGACCTAAGAAAACTCTTAAACCCTAGAGTAAATTTAAATACCCATTCTCCCAAGAGTATAGACATGATAGCATCCTCATATGTCTACGATGAAAATACACTAGCCATTGCACCTTGGTGTGCAATAGGTACACCGAATAGTTATGGAAGGTCAGTTGAAAAAATATTAGTATATTTTTTTTGCATACATTGTGTAGCACATGAGGTTAATTGGTAGATAATTTAGCAAATAATGTTGTTTGTACAATAAAGGTATCAATGGAGAAGTGATAGCTTCAAATCAACTATGCATCCACTTGCATGGATCCAAACATGATTGAAATAAAAACTAGCACAAAATAGATATATGTTTAGAACAGATGTTCGTTTCTTAAAAATGGATATCAATTTCTAAAAAAAGAATATTTATTTTGTAAATCATGAGAGATTTACATAATAGATCTATCAATTTCTAAGAAATGAACATTTGTTTTGTAAGTCATGAAATCTTTACAAAACAAATATCCATTTATAAGAAATAGATATTCATTTTGTAAAAGTTAAAGTCTTCTCCTCTACTAAAATGACCCATGACAGAGGAGAAGAGCAACAAAAACATATATCAGAAGGAGAAAAATGATATCGATTTTGCAAATTTGATTTTTAGCTTAAATAGGTCATCTATTTGAATTGGTTTTTTTTATCTTTTCTTTTTTTATCATTTTTTATGTTTATTGAAATTTATTCAAAAGTTTTTAACTTGTGAATTAGGTTTTTATGTGTAAATTTTAGGAATTCGTCAAAAGTTGTTAATTTTCAAGTTTCAAATTAAATGGAATACGAAGGTCAAAACCCAAACTCCCCCCCCCACAAAACCCTCCTTCAACTCAAGACCAATTTGACATAAATATTACTAAATTGAATAATATTATAGAAATATATCATCGTCACCCTCAATTTTCTGCAATGACACCCACCTTAGAGGGAATTGGTGCTCATGTTAGAACCTTTACAAGCCAACACAAGTCATTTTTAGAATGGTGAGAATCAAAGAGGCAAGAACACTCTATTGATTTGTCATATGACCAGGTAAAACAATCAAACATAACTTAAACCACGTTACCAAAACATTTTGTCAATCCTAAAACTAGATTACATTTTGATGTATGTAAGCCCAAATTCTCTATCAAATGGTGTACACATGAGGGTATGAAATTATTTTTTGGTATCATTGGTGGATGGTTTTTGATACACCACCCAACAACAACCTTGATATTTCTCTATATTTCAACCGCAAATTATATGCAGAGTGTTTTTAGGTCATCATGTCAATTATTATGACTATAGATATTTCCAAGGAGTCGGTAGAGGAATGCCTCAAGATAGACTTGGGGTAATGTGACAAATGCAAGGTCCCTTCTTTCCCCCTCTATTCCTTCTCCACCTCCAATAGTTCGCCTTGTCATTGTTTCAAATACAACAAATTAGAGCCAACATGTCATACACTCTTTGACTAGCCATTTGATTACACAAACTTCTGAATTTGCACATGTTGAGGTGTTTTTAGAATCTATGAAAAAAATTTAATTTAAAAATTAATACATTTTTTTTAGGTTTTTCAAATGTTAGGTTTCTATTTGGAAAGACATATAAGTGGTATGAAAGTTTTCCAAAACATTCATTTGATTCTCAGGACATGGTGTGGTAACACATAATGATGAATTTACAATTATTGTTGACCTTGTTACTATTATCCAAGAATTTGAAAATATCAAACGAAAAGATGGCAATTCTAGTATGGACTTGAACCATATTTTTTTGTTTCCATTTCTAGGATTTTGTGCTATTTTAGACCTAACACACCTACTTGCAATAACACGTTTTTTGAATCATATAACATTGGTTTGAGTTCAACACATGCAACAAGATTATGCATTCCTTAATTTTATTGAGAGTGGGAATAATTACCTAGAAAATTTAATATTGTTACATGTTGCTTCTAATTCCCTATAGTTGAAACTATTATTTCATGGTAGCAAGATGGACAAAGAGGAAGATGTGTGGATAAGTGAGAAGTCAAGTGGATCAACTCTTGAAGATAATTGTATATGGTGGGAACATATTTGTGTTGTAAAGGGTGAATAAAAAAGTAGTTTCTTATTTGACGTATTACCCTTTTTTCCCCAATTTTGATATTGAAGCTACTAATATTTGATTTCCTAAGAAATATTTGGATGAGAATGTACTTAGTGGTGAATTTGCTAAGATAAGTATTTTTTATTGGATAAGTAGGGATTTTGAAAGGACCTCGATCCCTTGTACAAAGAGAAAGATGAAGCATTAAGCCCATCAGAACAACGAATAACTACAAAATAGCAAAAAAAACAATAGAACAACAAGAGGTGGAATAAACTAAAGAAAACATGAACCATCCTGAAATTGAGGTGGTTAAAAAATTGCTTCAAAGTTCTTTGATTGAGCACAGAGGAAGGATCCTCCTCTCCAAATCATATTTTCTTAAGACAGGGAAGGGACATAATATCATTGGCACATCCATCATTAGACCCCAAAGCATTATCTATCCTTGAACAATCAAAAAGGGAACTCCCTTGATTCAAATCAATATTTTGAACCTCCTGAAAAACAAGGAAATTCTCATCCTTATATCTCTCATTCTTTTTCCAAACAAAGCATTGTTTATGATTGTTTAAGAAAGAGTTGTAGCCATGACCCACCCTATTGCATGCATGGAAAATAACCAGAGAGTCCTCATACTCAAACCGCTACACCCATTTTCCAAATTTAGAGGATAAGGTAATGTGGGTAGGGAGAGCCTAATTTTTCTCCACAAGCACACAAAATATAGCAAATAATAAGTGCTTCTTAGACTTTGTAATCTTATTCGTAGTACTATACTTGCCAAAAGAATTGGCAATAATCTTGAAATATTTTCATTCCAAAATTCCAATGGCAGTCTAAGCAACTGAACCCAATTAGGAAATAACAATTTTTTGTCCCACAGGTTGAAACCAAGAGTCCAATTTTGAAGGCAAAGACCATTTGAACCTAAAAACCAATGACCTTCATAAAGAATCCTAGAATTGTTCTCTTGGCAAGAAAAGGAAAAAAAGAAATAATTATTCAGCATAGCAAAAACCTTTACCTCGCAAGTAATTTTCCAAACATGATGGATCCATTTTCTAACAGTATCATTATTGAGTCTATTCCCACATAACGTCCCAACAAGAGAACTCCCAAGCCAAGAAATTGAATCAACAAGAAGGGAGTCAAGAACATCAAAGTAGACAACTACATGGTTGCTATCCCAAGTAGAACAACCAACTGGATCCTCATCAAGAAAGGTAGCAGGGGATGGAACAAGAGCAACAACTATAGGCTCAAAATCAGTACCCAAAGCAACAACATTGGAAACAAAAGAGCTATAAATAGGCTTCAAACTCTCCAAAGGAATATCCTCCTTAGAAGACTTATCAGAACCAATTCCCACTTTCTTAATAGGAATCTGAACATTCTCTGAAACCTTCTCATCTAAAGATGTCTCCTTAATATTCTTTACATTAGCATTTTCATCCAACTCGATAGGAGAAAAACTTTTAATAGCCTCAAGTGGATTAAGGGTTTTTTGAAGATCATTAACTTTCTAAGACAACAAACCAAGAGAAGGAGTAAGAAACCCTCTTCTTAGACCAAAAACTTGGTCACCATCCGTGCCTTCCATCACCAGCACCTCAACCATCTTGTTAGCTTTTGAATGAGCCTCCAAGAACATATTCATGAGGAACACATCCTCATCATCTAGGTGTTCTCCAACAAAAGGAGAGAACAAGAGGTCTTCATCCTCCTTAGAATCAACAAACCTCATTGCTAAGATAATTGTAAGTGTAGATAGTGATTTTTAATTTTAATACTTTGAACTTGATTACTATGAAGATCGTGATAGTGTAGATTCATATGAGAACCTATTTATTTGGTGTACAAGACTTGTTTTCTTCTTCATTAGAGTATTATTTAAGTCAATCACATGAAAATTCTATTATACTGATTGTGGAAGACGAAGATGTGTGCCATGTGTCTAATTCAGTAGTACATATGACACAACAAATTTCCAAAATGAACATCAAACAAAGAGACAATTTGAGGAACTTGGTTCTTCACTTTAGGTATCCCATAATAATAATTTTTGATACTGAAGCTATTAATATTTGTTTGCCTAACAAAGATTTGTATTTGAATGTACTTAGTGGTGAAGTTGTTAACATAAATTTTAGTGCAGTTAGTTATTTTAAATTTGTATACTTTGACCTTGATAATTGTAAATATGGTGATAAAGTGGATGCATATGAGAACTTATTTATTTGGTGTGCAAGACTTGTTCTAGTGAACCTAATTTTGATATGAAGCTACAATTTTTTTTGCCTAAGAAAGAGTTAGATGTGGATGCACTTAGTGGTGATTTTTTAAAGATAAATGTTTGTGTAGTTAGTGATTTTTAATTTGAATTACTTGACCTTGATGATTGTGAAGATGGTGATAATGTGGATGCATATGAGAACCTATTTATTTGGTGTGCAAGACTTGTTTTGTTCCTAATGCAGAGTGTGCTTCAATTCAATCACATGAAAATTTTATTTTAATGATTGTGGAAGAAGAAGATGTCTGTCATAGTCCTAATTCAATAGTACATATGACAAAATAAATTTTTAAAATGAATGTAAAATAAAGAGACAGTTTGAGCAAATTGGTTCTTCACTTGAGGTGTCCCATTATAGTTATTTTTTATATTGTAGCTACTAATATTTGTTTGCCCAAGAAATATTTATATGTGGATTTACTTAGTGGTGAAGTTGCTAAGATAAATTAGTGTTGTTAGTGATTTATAATTTGAATACTTTGACCTTGATGATTGTGAAGATTGTGATAATGTGGATGCATATGAGAACCTATTTATTTGGTGTGCAAGACTTGTTTTGGGGTCCCTAATTTTGATATTGAAGCTACTAATATTTTTTTACCTAAGAAACATTTAGATGTGGGTGTACATAGTGGTGAAGTTGCTAAGATAAATGTTAGTGTAGTTGGTGATTTTTAATTTGAATACATTGACCTTGATGATTATGAAAATGGTGGTAATTTAAATGCATATGAGAACATGTTTATTTGGTGTACAAGACTTGTTTTCTATCTCATGCAGAGTGTGCTTCAATTCAATCACATGAAAATTTTATTGTAGTGATTTTGGAAGAAGCCTATACATATGTCATACGCCTAATTCGATAGTACATATGACACAGAAAATTGCCAAATTTACCCTTTTTCCTAAGAAATATTTAGATGTGGATGTACTTAGTATGAAGTTGCTAAGATAAATGTTAGTGTGGGTAGTGATTTTTAATTTGAATACATTGACCTTGATAATTTTGAAGATGGTGATAATGCGAATGCATATGAGAACCTATTTATTTGGTGGGCGAGACTTGTTTTCTCCCTCATGCAAAGTGTGCTTCAATTAAATCACATAAAAAATTTATTGTAGTAATTTTGGAAGAAGAAGATGTGTGCTATAGGCATAATTCAATAGTACAAATGAGAGATATATTTCCAAAAATTAACATAAAATAAAGAGGCAAATTGAGGAACTTGGTTCTTCATTTGAGGTGTCTCATAATAATGATTTTTGTGTTGATGATGTGAATCATTGCTTGAATCATGTTTATTATTTAGTTATTAAAGCATGCATTAGTACATGTGAAAGTGGTGTATGTTTTCCTCCTATTAACTAAGAATTTGGTGATTATACTATTAATTATGACGCGCTTTCCTTTTGGAAAGTCAAACTTTTGTCGCTATGTATGATAGTGTTGTGCCTAAACTTTAATATTTTGTGTGCTCCCAACATACAAATGCATCAAGCAACAATATGTGTTCCAATTTGAAGATTAGTAGATTGTTCAACTTTATAGTGCATCTAAGCTCGAGGCATTCCAACTTGGAATGCAAGATAATTTCCTTCCTTATTTTGAGAAAATTTGTAGTTAGGTCAACTTTTCTTTTCCATATGAGTTTGAGGCATTTCATTTTCCCTCTACTACTAGATGGATATGAGTAATGCATTATGGAATATGTCTAGCACCTATTGTGTGGTTCTTCCCTATAATTGTAAGGTTGGTGGTGAAGTAGCTCCTAACTTTCTAGGTAGTGTTCACAAGTTGATGCATGTAGGAAAGAATGCAATTTATTGCAACTTGGTTGTGAAAATAACTATAGTCGTAGGGAGATCAAATCCTCCAATAGGATTTTATTTGATAGAGAAAAGTGATTACAAACATTTTTTCATGGATCTTTTTGTAAGGCCTAACCCACAATTATGTTTGTGAATTATATTTGCGACCATACTTCAAATTTCTTATATTTCCATGTGTCATTGGCTATAAATTATTATCCAACCTTGTACATATTATATTATATGTTTTTTCTTGTAAATATCATGTTGTTTGTGTCTTTGTGTAGTCATGATCCATTTTTTATCATGAGGAAGTGTGTTTGTCTTGGTTTTGTTTTGATCCCCTATTATGGTCTTCTCCTAATTGTTCCTAAAAGAGGTGTGAATTCCCAAATAGAGTCTATTGAGACTCAATTCTATAATGCCAAGTTTTACTTTATTTCTAGCTCCTATGTGCACTTTGGCCTCATTTTTCCCATCACATATAACTCTTTCTAAATCTTGTATCTTTCTCTATTCACTACTTTTCCCTACAAGTTGTCCTTTGTTGTCTCCCACATGCCTATCAAGTGTTGATAGTTTTTAAGGTCTCAAATATTTTATGTGTGGAGGTTTTATGTTCAAAACTGTAAGAGACTATCTTTATGTCAAAGTTTTAAAGTCCTCCTTTCTTGTATGTCTTAATCCCAACTCTACCTTTTTCTTCTATTTCGAATGGTATATCAGTTTTTTTTCTCAATGCACATTTCATCTATCTCCCACTCTTTTCACTTACCATTTTTAGAGTTTTAAACTTTGTTTTACTTTCATGTTTTTCCTTTGAACCCTAACTCCCCAATTCTTTTAGGCTAAGTTACCTTTTAGTGTTGTGGTTTTGGTCATCCATTTACCTAGGTATCTTTTTATTGATATGATCCCTAAACCATAACATTGAACACTTTTCAATGAGTTATCTCATCGGGATTGTAGGTTTAAATGTGTACTTATTTGGATACCTTATAAGAGGCAATCTTGATCCTTGACATCTCACACTATATTACCTTATCAATATTGAGTGTTTAGCCCTATTCTTATGTGCACACCTAAAGAGATGGATTCATTTTCATCCCTAACTCTCCATCACCAACTTCCCAGTAATGGTATGAGTCATGATCTACCCTCGTTCCTTAATCCCTAAAACTCTAAACATCTTATGTTTTGTACTATTTACTCTCACCTACCTCCTTGTATGATCTAGATTGACATTAATGACCTAATAAGGTCCTACAACTACCTAATCAGGTTTTTCTACCCATAAAATAATATTTAATCTCAAGAGAATATATTCACATGCAACTTTGGTAGTGGAAAAAGATAAAGACATCCTATGTTTTCATTAATGAGTTTGTTAATATTTCAAGCCTCGGTGGTATTCAATTTTTTTCTTAGCTATTTTGCCAATGTATTTTGTGGACTTTCCTTTTTCTAGCACACCAAAGCCAAATCTACCATAAATGAAAGTATGATTTACAAATTTGGAGGATGTTCCACTGAATTCTCTCATGGTAATCTAAACGTATTTTCATGCATGAATCCTAAAGGAAGGATGATTGCAATAAAAAAGAGATGGGTTTCCTTACATCATCCATTATTTTCTCTAATCACAAGGTTCCTACATGCAAACTAGGAACTTAAAATATAGATATACAAATGTTAGTTTATTATTAATTCAAATGGTTGGTCATTGAGCCAATTTTTTGGGCTATAATGATCTATATAGTGATTCTAGGGCATCAAATACTACTTGTTTGAGCTATAATAAAGTGATGCATCTAGTGAATAGTAAGAAGGGTTCGTAACAACACATCTTTATGTAATCATATGTCTCCATTGCAAATTGTAATGATTAAGGGTAATGTATAGTCATAATGGTGCATTTTTTCTCAACATTTTGTTGGTGTGGTTGTGATAGGGATTAGAGTGTGACAATTTTTAATGTATTGGAAATACTTTGTAATAGCCTTTTTCTCTTTTCAACGCAAGAGCATCTTGGAAAATTGTAGGCCAAACCCAATTCCGGAACCATGTGGACTCCTTCTAAGAGTTGCAGAGCGTATAAAGCTTGTTTGGAGGTGGATTTGGGGTTGAAAAACACTCAAATAGGTCTGCACCAATTTGCAGATAGATTCAAGTCATCTTCAAGTATTTGGAGCCTATGTACATGTTACACCAACCATGGGACTTGGGAGGACAATATGGATCACTTCCACTGATATGACTTGATATTTAAACACATAAAGAGGTGTAGGAGATCACGAGTAGTAGCTAGGGAGCTGTTAGGGAGCAATAGCTAGGGATAAATTGATATAGAAGACTTTTGTTTTGTTATTTTCTTTATGATAATCCCATGGCGATTTGTATGTCTACATGTGGAGCTAATGGACCGAATGTAAGGAGTATGTGAGGGCCTACAAATACGTAATCATTTTTCTTTCATCTATAAAATGTTTTGTTATTGATCACATTTAATTCTTTGTTATGTTTCTTTATATGTTTGGGTTGCAAGGTTAGACAAATCATTTCAAACTCTTTAACATTGATTGCATCACTTTTGCATATTGGTTATTGTAATTTTGAGAGAGATTATTAAGTATGTTTATCACATAAAATATAATATTTGATTTGCAAGTAAATGAAATCTAGTTATGTTGATATTTTACTTGATTAATTATTTATTGCATATTATTCTTGAAACCATTGGTACAAAATCAGAGTTGCTTCTTAGCATTCTTCATACGGAAGAGGCTTTCCTTTATGAGCAATTTTTTTAATGAGCTCAAAGGAACTACCAAATTCTTAAGTATCTATAGATACCAAAAAGATCCCTAAGGAGATTCTAGATAGCAACTCTTTCCTAATTTCTATTCATGACTCTATTTTCCAATGGAGTAGGCATTAGTCCACATCAGTGATGGATCACACATCCATGATTTTAACACTCTCCAACCTTTTTAATATAGTAGTAGAATAGGATTAGTTTAAGAATACAAATTGCTCATATTTCATTGTTATAACCAAAGAATAATCATAAGCAAACCCACACAAGTTTAATTATTAGAGAATCATATCTTACATATTTGCACCTTGTCATTATGCAAGAAATAATAAATGAGATAATTGAAGGGGATTATAATACTATAGTTATTAAAGATATGTAATGGGGATGGGTCCCCCTACCGTGTCCCCACTAGTTCATAGCTCCAGCCAAAAGCTATTCAGGCTTCGGCCAATTATCGATAAAAAATAAAAATAAAAATAAATACTATAGTTATTTATGTGCATACGCAAGGTGTTAATCAATTATATTAGAGTTTTTATGAAACTAAATTATCTTGACCTACCTAATGAAAAATAATTATGGGTCAAGTGTATACTAGGCATAATTATTGATTGCTGTAGTCATGCTATATTTTTATAGATTTAAGAACCTATTAAGGAAGCCTCTTGGAATATCCTCTTGGTTTTAGATGAGCCCAAAGTCCTGTAAAGACTACCCACTGTTGTTTGTTTGCCTTCAAACATATATAGTTTGCTAGGACAATATTTTAAATTCTTGAGAGTTATCCTACCTGTATCAACCTCCATGGAAGATGCTTCAAGAGGATAGGATTTGTGATCTTGGTGAGTTTTCTTTCCTAGATCAAAGCGTGGGTAGTTTGTGCACAATCAAACAATAATTGGATGTTGGAGATAGAGTTTGCAAAGTGGTTCCACGAAACCGTCCTTCCTATGGTCAACCCCTTGTAAGGCAATGGGAGACCAATTTGTGGGTAGATCAGGGAATATTTGGTGGTCCTAACATTGGAGGATCCAAGTTCTTCCATTTTTTTTTAAGATGATCCAAACTGTCACTAGCTCTTAGAAAGTAGTGTTGGGAGAAGATATTTTGCATGAGTTAGTAGAGCATGTTGTCTTCTTTGCTAAGCATGGTTTGATAGGTAGGTTTAGAGGGCTCTAGCCAAGTTTGGCAGAGCTACACAATTGGATCTCAAAGACCTGGCACCCCAATCTTGTGGGGGATGTACACATATATCCTTGTGTGCGATGGTTTTTTGTTGTTATTTTTTACAATGATTAGGATTGTCGCACTATTTTGTGTGATTACCAGTGGGACTACGATGAGAACTTGCTAATGTTGAAACCTTGGCACCCCTCCTTCGAAGCAACTACTAAATCATTCTATGTAGTTTCAATTTGGGTAAGACTTTTGAATCTACCTTTGTAGTTTTGGTTTGATTCCTACTTTAAAGCCATTCCCAATTCATTAGATACATTTTTGAGAGTCGATGAGGGTTTTTTAGATTATTTTCATAGCACCTTTGCATGCATTTTGGTTGACATTGATACTACTAAAGAGCTATTTGTAGAGATCTCAATTTGCACAAAAAATGGGTATTGGAATCCATCTCTAGACTACGAGGGCATCCCCTCTAAATGTCACAGATACTTGAATACTGGCAATATTGTTGCCCATTGTAGTAAATAGAGAAACGAAAGTAAGGCTACTTGGTGGAAGGATGTATATCTCATCATTATTTGGTGAAAAAAAAAGATCCGAAGTCAAAAGGAAATACTAATGTTGAGGCCTCAAAGAAATCCAAAGGGGAAGGAAAGAAATCACCAAGCAAAGCACAACCTACACAAAGAAGTTCATTTGAACCACCAAATGAATCACAACACACATTGAGATCTTTTGTGCTTCATCCTCCTATTGTGGAGGACACTGTGTTGGAATCAAGAGAACATTGAGAGGGGAGGGGGGTGAATCAGTGCTCAACAATTTTTAACTTTAATAACCTGATCTTTCAACCACTTAATGCAAATGAAGAAAAGTAAAGTGCAGAAACACAAAGCCAAGACCAGCAACACCATAACACCAAAAATTTTGTATGGAAACCCGGTTAAGGGAAAAACCACGGTGGGATTCAAACCCACAATATTAATATACTTTGTTAGAAGTATAAAAATATTGCATAAGGGGATGTGCATGCATTTAGGCACACTACCTAGAGCTCACTGCTCAATTGCAAGTAAGGGCAACAACCTGAAAGGCTAACTGCCTTACAAAATGTTTACAAATGATTACAAGAAGGTTTGAACTATTTAATAAAATCAACAAATGCCTAAGTATAGTTATAGTTAAGTACAAAACACACGATCACACTCTTCTCTGCAACTCTGCTCTGTTCTAATAATCTACATTATATCAGAGCACAAATATTCCAAACACGTATGTGCAACTGCACACAATCGCTCATACACATTTCACACATAACCATCAATCTACTAAATTATCAAATCAATCGATCTAATATATCCATAATATCAAATTAGATCAATTCCATGTCGGCCCCAAAAATGCATAACACACAAATGAAACGTGCTACCCAAGTCGGCTCAAATATGATCAAAACAACTAAGCAGACCAAAACAAATTGTCCACACGCTTCTAACATGTCATCTCGACAACCTCAAACACGCAAACAACTGCCAAAATCACTCTGCACAATCCACACAATGAATCTTCACACGTTACTGCCAACAAACACTGTTCTAACCAAAATCATATCTACCAGATCTTCTAACTAACCCAAAACTTATCACCAGAGGCCACAAACCTGGAATAATGCATATCACATGACTAGAATACTTCTCTGAGATCTGCAACAAATGAATCACCAACCAAATGTTGTACACTCTATCAGATGACCTGTTCTACTCATCGGACCTCATTGGACCTAAATCAATCATCTAGAATGAATGAACTGTAGACTAGATATCTAGCTCAAGTTGCCATCAATGACAACATCTCATCATCAATGCAGTGTCTCTTGTCAACAATCTCCCCCTTTGGTATTGATGGCAACACTTAGTAAAAAATAACTAAGTGTCAGACCAAAACTAATATATATATATATATATATATATATATATATATATATATATATATATATATATATATATATATATATATATATATATATATATATATATATATGCACTGCAACAAGAATCTAACTACTGAAATCCAAAGAATCAAAGATCTCCCCCTAAGATCAACATCTTTCACTCATCTATTCTCCCCCTTTGACATCAATGACAAAGGTGTGGTCCCAAAAATAAAAAATGCTATTTACATATGTACACAGTTCTTACACACTCACACAAATTTGTAGATGTCATCATAGGAATTCTTTAGCGTATTCAAGTGACTATCCCGACCCTTCTACAGATTCTCAAAAATAGTTATAAGAACGCTGAGAAGATAAGCTTGTGCTTCTGCAATCTTGAGATCTTCTAGACCACCGTTGGCCAGAGAATCTTGAGTGTCTTTGAGATCACTTAGCATAATGTCCAGTTGAGGAGTAATGAGACTCCTAACTTCACCAACTCTCCCAATTTTTCTCTCCCGGTCATGGTTCATGCTGCTAATTTTCTCAAATAGAGATATTACCTGATTCTCATGACTACTCAATGATTCTATTAGGGAATCAACTAACTGAGATATGTGTTCAAGCTCATTCTCATGCACCTTAGACTTCTTCTTGATATTTGTAGTGAACTTGTTCAAGGATAGACATGATTTATACAAGTTCCCACCTTCAAACAATGCATCTTGCATTCTCTTCACACACTATCCTAATGTGGCTCTATCTTTGGTGATCATCCATTTCAAATTCTGAAGCCTCTTTGCATTAAATTCATTTTGGACTTTCTCCTCAGCTTACTTTTCAAAAGATTCAAAATGTTTATCTACAAAATTAATCAAATTCTTTAATTGCCTGAATGGAGTGTCTATAGTATCCTTTTGAAATAAGGGCATCAAATTTTCAAAAACACCACTTGCCAAGGTTAGCAACATACTATCCTCAATATCGGGCTTCAAAAGATCCTCGTTGGCTTTGGCTTGGGAAAATGATGCAAGTTGGAGCTTTTGAATTGGAGATAGAGAGGCATGGTTAATTGGACCTTGAATGAACTTCGGATCATCAATAACTTGTTTTCCTTTTACTACCTTAGCAATGTCTTTTGCCTCAATCTTAACCTCAACCTTAGGTTCCATCTTCTCCTTTTCTGTATTCTTGGAAACCAGAGGATTCTCAACCTTGGCCTTTCCTTCCTCTGCTTTCCCTGCATCCTCTTTTCCAACTTCTTATTGCACAATGACCTCTACGTATTCATCAGTCTGGTCTTCTAGAACATAAGTATCATCCATTATCTTCTCGGCTTCTGGATTGACCTGTGATGTCTTGTCCTATTCTTCCAGACGAGGTTCTTCTTTCCCTTTAGCCTCATTTACCTCATATTGATTATCTTACAAGATTTTTGCCAAAATATTTTCAGTCTCCTTTGCAACTTCATTTATCTTCCCTAACATAATTTTATTTACCCTATGCTTATTCCTGAATTCGTTCTTTGCTAGTTTAAGCAATATATCTATCTCCTAATATGTAGAAATAACTAAACATAAGCTAACTAATACATACTCCTTCAATCTCTCATCTTCTTTATTTGTTGTCTGCCTTCTAGCATCCAAAATGTCATAAAATCTCTTGGGTGTGACTATCATTAATTCAATTAGAGCTTTACTATATACATTTAGGTATCCTATAGTAGCCTCTTCTAGTGTCCTTTTTCCAGATTCATCAAGATTGTCATACCACTCCGATAGTGGCTTCAAGTTATTGTTCTTAACAAATTCATTAACAATCTATTCTAATGTTATGGGAGGTACAATAGTAAATTTACCTTGTTTCAATGCCTCATCAAATTCAGATGTCTTAGATTTCTTACCAAATCTTTTTCTACCGAGAGGCTTCTCCTTTGTGATCTTGGTGACTTTTGGAGTTTTGGCCTTCACTTCCTTCGCGATTTCATTAGACTCGGTCTCTTCTTCATCCACAGTCTCAAATCTTACTATCTTCCTCTTCTTTTCACCATCGAATGACGTGATTGAAGATTTAGGCTTGCTTGTTGGCTTTGCAGGACTGGAGGAGGGAGATGTGCTTCTGACTTCCCTTGGCTTAGGCTCGGGCACTTCCTATTTTGATTCCTTCTTCGCAGTCTGCTCCTTAGAGAATATTTTCCTCTCCAAATTTTCTGAAAAATTTCTTTGTTATCCCCATATTGTCTACAAGAGCCTCTACCTCCTTCCTTACCTTCTTCTGAATCACCAATTTCTTGAACTACTGATGAAAATTAAGGCTTTTCTCCTTATATGTTCTAAAACTTTCCTCATTGGGATCCACTAGTTTACTCAACATATGTTGTGCATATAGTTCCAAAATTTGTTCATCGACCTCATAGCTCATAGGCAGGATCCATACAATCTGGGGCTCTACAACTGTCATCAAATTTTATTTGTATCTACCATAAAGTAGATGGTGTCTTGATATTTATCTACAATAGTTTTAGGGATTCTTCCCTTTCATGCATTTCCTTTTGGAAGATCTTGAAGTATCCCCATAGATTCTTATTCCTAGCTTTGGAGTCACCGAAGCTATATAGGTGTTCCTAGATTTGAACTCCTACAGATCTATCAAATGCCCATTGTACTAGACCAACACCTAGAACCTCTTGTACAAAGTAGAAAAACAAACATAGAAGCAATGTGTCAAACTTGAAAGGAGGTTTCTTCTTTTCTTTGATCTTATTAATATTCTTAATAAGCTCACTCCAGAGAAACTCACAAAGATCATACTTCTTATTCTCTCTCATCATCTCATATGCAACATAAATGGCAGTATCGGAAACAAAATTTTCTTTGCTAGAATACTAGATTTTATACCCAATGACCATTGATGCAAACCTGATATTGTGCTCTAGCCAGGATATCATTGATTATCATTGCCTGTTTGTTAAATTTTGATCTTGTTGCATTGGTCACAATGTCATTCTTCACAACCTTTAGGGATGGTAGTTCTCTAATTGCACATAATCTTGTTACGGTTTGAATGACTGTCTTGGTGATTTTGTGAGGCTTATCCAACCATATAAACTCATCATGAACTCGACTCATGATGAATTGGATCCATTCATGTTCATATAGCATTGGAAACATAACGAACTATGCAAAACCCTTGTTTGCTAGCTGGTTGTACAGATTTAGCATTTGTGAGCTACCTAATTCCTCAATGGGGCAGTGCATATATACCATAATATCTTCAATATGTAGTACTTTGTAGGGCATCGATGAAATTTCACTCTTAGGATCGTCTTCCATCGAAATGAATGGATGATTCTTGAAGCTTGGACGCGCATGCTCAGTGATTTCAAAAACCAAAGGAATTGTAGTACTAGATGCAACCATCTTATCGATTTCAAATCTCAAACTTCAACCGAAAAGTGGTTTCACTGCTAATACCTTTCAACCGGATGCAAGATCGTACACCAAATCTAGATATCGCTTGAAATCTTTGCTAACTCTCCTTCATTGTGCTCTTCTACTCTACCTCTTCGAATGCAAAGTGATAAATGAATGGATAATTCACCTTTTATCCCTTGCATACTTAACTTTCATTGCAATAAATGCACTTAACCCTAATGAATCTGGATACTCTGTATTTCATAAAGATCTTCTATGGACCTTCAAATCTGCTCGAACTCTTCCAAAAATCCATCATAAATATCTGCAATCATCATACATACCTCTTTAACCTACTAGAATCATGCATAGATCTCAAACAAGGGGTTTACAATATTTTTATGACAGCTTCCCTTAAGGCTGGATGCCTTAGCTTAGTTGTTAGATGAGGTTCTAGCTTTGGAATCAGCTGCAGACCCATTCACTACATTATCATCACTTTTCTTCACCCAAGCCTTCTTCATTTGATCTTTGATCTCCTAAACTTTTGATTTTCCCTTATCATCTGCCTTCCCATTCTTGTTCTTGTCTTCAGGACCTTTCCTGTTCACATTTTTTCTTTCGTGTTACTTAGCAATGTGACTGGATTTGTTGCAAGCATTGCAAACAACATTTCCATGGATAGGTTTGAAGTTCATCTGGTTTCTTCTTGATCTGCATTTTTTAGCAACATGTCCAAACCTCCCACACGCATAACATCTAACATTTCTCCTATTCTGAAATTTATTCATCACACTTATGAATACATTCGCCTTATGACCATACTAATTGCATTTGAAACATTGACCGATAAAAGATAGACCATTATTGTTCATCATATTTCTGCACTGCTTAGCCATATGACCAAATTTATTGCAAAAAAAATGGTTACCATTTATTTTATGAGCATTAGGTTGCCTTGCTGGAGGCGAATTGTTCTTCTATTGTGCTAACTTGGATCTTTCACCCTTCTCATATCCAAGACCTTGTGCATCTCTAGGATTCTTCTGACTTGCAAGCATCTCATATAGTTTGGCGGAGCTGATCAAGAACTTTTCTTTGTATTCATATGCAACTTCAAGGTCAAACTTAAGAAGTAGGACCTACTTTCCAAGATCTTCCTCATGCTCTCTAGCATCTTGAAGGTCATTCATCAACTGTCCATTCTCATTCTCAAGTTTGCAACATTCTTTAGATTTATCTTTCAAGAATTGAGCAAGTTTTTCTCCATTCCTCTTCCTTTCTTCAATCTCCCTTGTCAATTTCATCACAATGGCTTCCATCTCATTCTTCTGAACTACATTATCTCTAGTAATTATGTCACATTCTTTTGTCTTTTCATTCAGGGATTCTTCATCAATGCTTTAACATTCTTTCTCCTAAAGCTGATCAACAAGCTCCTTTCTCTTTTCTTTGGAATTACTTAGTTGTTCCTTTAATGTCTAAATGAAATTTTCAGCATCCTTGAGATTTATTTTCATGAATTACTGGACTTTGGCTTTGGACTGATCAAGATCATCAAGTGTAACAAGTAGTTGTTGTCTAAGACCACTAGAATCCATTAAGACATCTTCCTAGATCTTCCTCAAGTTGTTAGGCTCCTTCCAAGGAACTTGGCTCTAATACCAACTGTTGGAATCAAGAGAACACTGAGAGGGGGGGGGGGGTGAGTCAATGTTCAACAATTTTTAACTTTAATAACTTGATCTTTCAAACACTTAATGCAAATGAAGAAAAGTAAAGTGTTGGCATTATAACAGACAAGGAGAGATTGTTGGCATTTCAATAAGAATATTGAGAAGGTTGTTGATGATTATGGATATAACTGATTAAGGATGTTTTACTGTCTTAATATTATTATTTTGTCATTGATGTCAAGAAATTGATTTTCTAATTCAGTATGATGTTGCCATATCTTGAGAAGTATGATTTGATGAGTATAAAGATGTCGGTAAAAGACACAGAAAGAATATGATGAATAAGGGAGAAATAAGTTATTCAATGGGCAATTATTACCGAGTTAGACAATGATGAGATCATGCTGTTTAGATTGTTTTGATATCATACATATGTTATTGATTGTAAGGTTAATACTATACTATGTTACCAAGCAAAGAACCTAGTCAGTAAACCCTAAGGTTATCGCTATCAGTTAATGAAGGCGGAATGTCTACCGAGTGAAGTTCAGTATTTACCGAGTTGCAACTGAGTAATAACAGAATGCATTAAATGATTACATGCATTATTTAATGAAGGAAGCTAATGAGCTGGCTATGATTAAATGATTGGTATGTCGTGAATGAAGTTTGTTAAAGAATCTATGGAAAAGGAAAATCGGCAGGAAGATCTATAGCTCAGATTGAACCGTAATACCCTAGCACAAGTTCCAACGCGGGGTAAAATGTTTTC
The DNA here is from genome assembly GCF_030272615.1 of Cryptomeria japonica. Classification (NCBI taxonomy): domain Eukaryota; kingdom Viridiplantae; phylum Streptophyta; class Pinopsida; order Cupressales; family Cupressaceae; genus Cryptomeria; species Cryptomeria japonica. Next base: position 682,888,100 of record NC_081407.1, on the reverse strand, counting down.
AGATCGAAGGATACATTGAACCTGGACAAAGTTTGAAGGTCTGATGGCTATGATTGATCATGGGAAATGTGATCAAGGAGATTAAGCTGTTAGCTATTGTTTATAAATAAGGAACAGTTGATAAACAATGTATGCGGGCAAATGTATGCACAGGGATGCTACATAGTGATTACTGAGCACTGAAGCTTGAAGACCTATTTTGAATAACAGAGTATAGAGCCCAACAAATGGACAAGATTAGTTCCATGTCTATATTGTATTGAGCAAATAAGAATCTGCTTTAGCATTTTAGATGTGAAGTTGCAGATAGATTTTTATTACTATTATTTTGTAAAGTGACAGAAAATCTCTTAACTGAGTGGACTTAACAGTTTTATTTGTAAAACCCTCTAGCAAGGTGACATTCTGATTGAGTGTTTGAAATCATTTAACAAGGTCACTTCTAACAAGGTGAAGATCCTAACAGATCTGAGGGAAATCCCTTAACCGGGTCACATCTAGCAATGTGTTTGTAATCTTTAACATGATTTTCTTTTAACCAAGCATACTCTAGAAGAGTATATTTCTTAGTGGGTCCGAAATCCCATAGTGGTTTTTCCCTATTTGGATTTCCACGTTAAATCTAGTGTTATGAATGTTATGATGTTTATATGCTTTTGAGTTTACATGTTTAGCAGTTTTGGTTATATTACTAAAGTATATGTTACCGAGGTTGAATCTAATTAGTTTTTATGGAAGATTAAGTTTGTATGATTCACACCCCCCCCCCTCTCATCTTATTAGCTTGGCATATGTACTTATCTTTAAGTATCAGAACTATCATAAAGTGCATATACACAAAGCCAAGACTAGCAACACCATAACACCAAGATTTTTACGTGGAAACCTGGTTAAGGGAAAAACCATGGTGGGATTCAAACCCACAATATTAATATACTCTGTTAGAAGTATACAAATATTACATAAGGGGAATGCACATGCATTCAGACACACTGTCGAGAGCTCACGACTCAATTACAAGTAAGGGCTACAACCCGGAAGGCTCACTGCCTTACAAAATGTTTACAAATAATTACAAGAAGGTTTGAACTATTTAATAGCATCAAAAAATGCCTGAGTGTAGTTCTAGTTAAGTACAAAACACATGGTCACACTCTGCTATGTTTTGATATTTTACATTATACCGAAGCACAAATCTTCCAACCGTGCACGTGAAACTGCGCACAATCGCTCATACAAACTTCACACATAACTATCAATCTACCAAATGATCAAATCAATCATTCTAATATATCTGCAACATCAAATTAGATCAATTCTATGTTGGCCCAAAAATCGAATAGCACACAAATGAAACATGTTACCCAAGTCGGCTCAAATCTGATCAAAACAACCAAGCAGACCAAAACAAATTGTCCACACGCTTCTAACATGTCGGCTCAACAACCTTGAACATGCAAAAAACCGCTAAAATGACTCTACACAATCCGCACAATGAATCTTCACACGTTACTACCAATGAACATTGTTCTAACCAAAAACATGTCTACTGGATCTTCTAACTCACCCAAAACTTATCACCGGAGGCCACAAACCTAGAATAATGCATAGCACATGACCATAATGCTTCTCCAAGAACCACAACAAATAAATCGCCAACCAAATGTTGGACACTCTATCAAATGACCTGTTCTACTCACTGGACCTTAGTGGACCTCAATCAATGAACTGTAGACTAGATATCTAACTCAAGTTGCCATCAATGACAACATCTAATCATCAATGCAGAGTCTCTTGCCAACACAATGATGAGGGTGTCTCATGTTTGATTATGGGGAATGTTGAGGCTAAGGTGAATTCTCAATTCGTGCCCCTTGGAGGTCAAGAAATTGTCTCAAAGGATGTATAAGTGCTACTGGGGGATGAAGTACAAGGAGGTACCTAGATTGTTGTGCAAAGGAAAAAGAAAAAAAGTGAGGTTGTTTTTAGCATGAATCTTTGTTCCCATACTAGAAATGGAGCAAAGAAAGGATTGGTGCTTAGGGATGTCAACACATAGACAAGGGCTTTATGTTGTATTACCTTTTTTATTTTGTTTTTCTAAAGCTCATCAATGAGCTCTAGTGGCTTACAACAAAGTTCTGATGTAATAACTTTTTATTTCAATTTAATGGGTGCAACCCCTTAGTTGCTATTAACCTACCCAAAAAAATAGAAATTAATATAATAATAAATCATAACAAATACAATCAAAATATGAAATCACATGAAATTTAAACATAAACTTTACAAAAACATAAAAATGGAAATAAAAATTATAAAATAATTAAATAATATGAATGAAACAAAAAATATAATATTTGATTATTAGTCATTATAACATGAAAATTCAAATAGCATCTCATTTAGAAAATAACAATAATAACTTCGACATCAAATTTATGACAACATTGAAATAAACTATATTGTCTCCTCACATTGAAACTTTATAAATACATTAAGAGACTTTAGGAAATCAATCATTGAAATAAGAACAAAATCTTGAGAAAGATAGCCATAATAAGGAGAGAAACATTTAATGAACTTGGAAGAAATGCAATTTAAGAAAAATAAAATAATCTCAATAATAAAATTTACATTCAAATAATTCTTCAACAATCATGAATTTGAGTGGCGAAAATGTAAGAATCATTATACGTTTTACAAAATTCTCTTGATACAATTGTTATAAACTGCTTTATTCTATTGTACTTTTAATTATTAGTATTATAATTAGATGAACAAAAGATGAAATAATCAAAAGAGAAAATGATGAATGAAAAGAAAAATCTACATGAAACAAATATTACAATTATTTTTACACTTCAAAAATTATTAAAACAATTAAAAATAAATAAGAAAATAATTTAACATCTACGAGACTAAAAAGTATTATTTAAAACAAAATTATATGTAAAAATGTTGAACTCGTCATCCAACGAAAAGATGTTTGACATAACATGAAAACCATTGTAATAATCACTAAAATAATGACAAAATTTAACATAATAACAAAAGGACCATTGTAATAATCACCAATATAATGACAAAACTTTCACAATGTAAAAAATAGCCTTTAGGACAAGATATCATATCAACCCAACATAAAATCCTATATTTAGTAGGAGAGGAATATTATCCTAAAAACAGAAAAGACATGAACTCACACGACATTACAAATGTCATATAGGAGAAACCTAAATTGTCTTGTTCCACTCACGAGAAGCTCCTCATTTTCTTCAAACTTTGAGTCAACATGTAATATAAATCATTTTCATACTCTAGACCACTTCAATCTATGTAATAAGTCATCGTAGATATGAACTCGTAATTGTATTTAATAGATAATTGTAAAGAGTAATTTTGTGTTAAGTAGAAAATGAAAAAAAAATGTAAATACTATTTTTTTTCGATAATGAAAGTCGGTGTGTATAATGTATGGTATAAGGGAGTGGAGTATATTATTGATCAAATTATCTCGTAACTTGTTGATATTGTAAGTGGATAATTTTTCTTCGTTTTCTTAATAAAGGCATATGCACTATCTTGCATACAAGAATATTGCTAGTAAGTAAAGTTTAGGGAGATATTAGAGTTGTTGAATGCCATATCTATGAAATTGTAGTGATTGTCATCCCTAGTCCCTAAACTCTACATCCCTATTAACATCCCTTCCCCATTATTCTTGTACCCCATAAGCCTTCCCAAACTTTGGACCTTTGGGGGTTCTAAGAACCTTTTGACATGTTACTAGTTTCAAGATCTCTTCTAGATCCAATCATCGCAATGCTCCCTCTCCTGTCCCAATTTTGTGGTCCCTTCAAGGACCCAACCCTCAGCATTCCCTCCTTCCTAATGCCAATTTCTAAGTCCCTTCTAATCTTTTACTCCCAACTATCTCATGCAATGCAATGAGGAATCCTTAGATCCCTCATGAACTCAAACTCCCACCAAGCACCTAAGATGTGTCAATTTTCTACTAGGGCCTATCATGCCATAAAATCCCTTGGGATGTATATCCAACTACCCCTAGTGACTTCCAAATTGCAAGCAATGCACTTAGCCAACTCTTATATGATCCTAAAATGTTTTCCTACTCAATTTCAATTGATGGATGCAATCTAAATGGAGTAAATATTTACAAGTGTATGGGCAATCATGCTTCATCAATGAGTTTTATTGAAGTTTCAACCACCTAGTTAAGCCCATGGTTGTTTTCAACCACACATTTAAAAGGTTCCACATGTGTTCACATCCCCAACATGCCAAATATGATGTCGTGGCATATTTTCCATATTTGATTGTACTTCTTTGAAAATCTAGACGAGCAAAGAAGAATGCTATAAATATCAATTCAAAAACATTCAAAGGGTTGGTCATGCTATTTTTAATTACCACAATGTCATAACATTCTATAATTCTAAGTCTTGCCAATAAAGCTTGTCTTAGGAGTAAGATACTAGCTTGTCTTAGGAGCAACATATCTCTAGAACTAGAAAGAGGCTCATTTGCAAGTGTTATTTATAGCACAATATCTCCATGATAATTTATATTTCTGTAGAGGAATCTTCTAATCACAACTAGGGTTTCTTCTTTGCCACATTTGCTAGCACAAGTCTAATAATGAATTTTAAGAATATAATAGTATTATAGTGTATTACAAATTTGTAATACTCTTTTCCATACTACAGATTGATTTATGCAATTTTGTGCCAGATTATTGAGTATGTGAAATGTTATGGATATCATAATAGTTGTATATTAATGCACAAATTATTACTCTTTGTGGTTTGAGTTTGTTGTTCTTTTGATAGACTATGACTTTGTTGTTAAGAAAAGGGTGGTTTACACCTTGCACAAGAAAATAGCTATTTTAATTATGTAAAATAAATATTTATTTGGGTCCACCTATAAACTTGTATGCTAATTAGTTAGATATTTTATGTGTGGTTCGCACATGGAAAACATATTGAATTGTGGCAAAACTTAGTACAAAAAAGTAAATGTTTGGGCTTTTTAGAGACATGGTTTTAAATTTAGAACTTGTTTTTTTTTTTTGTAGGCTTGATTCTTTAAAAGTTAGCACATGTTTAGTGGTCAAAGTTGGTTGGTTGGGTAGGTTTTCATTTGTATTAAACTATCTTGTTGAATGTGTATGTGAAGAATGGCATGGGATGTGTGGTTTCATGATTGGATGAATGGAGGATGCATTGGAGGAACTTGATGTTTTATAAGTACCCATAGAGACTCTATAAGTATATTGTAATATTTTCACTAGTGAATAATACATTGAGTGCAGATGCTTTTGGAGGTTGGGTTTTTCGGGCCTCTTAAAATTCTTATTAGAGTATATCTTGTGTGATATTGCAATATGCCATTACTCTTTGTAATATATTTATTTTGTAGGCTTGTGTGCATACTTTTCTCTCATGGGATTATGCAAGAAATAGTTTGATCAACTTAGTGATTTCCTAACAAATGCTAACATATCCATGGTTGTGGTAGATGGAGGTAACATATTCTTCTTTTTGTATAACCTATATATGAGTAAATTTAATGTAAATATGAATGAAGAGGGGAAAAACAACAAAACAAGGATTCAATGGTTATATTCATATAAATCATTCAAAACATAAAACAAAACCATTTATACCTTGCTATTTTTACCTTCTCCTTCAGATGGGGCTTGATGAATTGAAGATGCACCCTTGTGCTCCACTTGTTTGGATTTGCCCTTCTTGGTTGATGTGGATTGCTCTCCAAGATGCACAACAAAGATAAACGGGATGGAGTGATAGGTGCCTAAGTGATGGATATGGACTCTAAATAGATGATTGACTATAATGGATGCTCTTGATGGATTGCTAAAGCTAAAATGACAGCATGAGATTACTTGACTTGGAGATGGAAAATGAAGGGGAGGAGACCCCAATTTATAGATTAGAGAGAGGATGAATGAACGGTCAAGATTGAAGATGAATGAAGGGTGGATATTGAAGGAGAGTGAGCACATGGATTGAGAGGACATGAGGTGACAAGTGTGGAGACCAAGAGATTTTACATAAAGGCATTTCTTGTCTCCACACTCCACAATGTACATGGGGAAGATATCCCCAAGTACATTGGGAGAATAAAAAGGAATTAAAAATTCCTTGGGAGATGGATGAGGAATTTGAAAATTCCTAAATAATGAAATGCATGGGGAAACGGAATGAGAAAATAAATTTAAAATTCCTTGGGAAGGTGAGAGGCATGAGAAAGTGTGAAATTTTGAAGTCCTTGAAATGACCCAATTGGGTGCATTTAAGGTGGAAGGTGAGGAGGGGACAAATGGATTTAGCCATAAATGACCATAAGTTGACTTGGTGGCTTAATCATGGGGATTAGCCACTAGCAAATGATTAAGAAGGTGATTAGGTGGGTTAATGGGAGATTATGAGACAAGCGGGATTTGTAGGAGGGTTTGACAAGAGGGGAGAGAATGAGTGGAGGAATTAAAAATTGAAGAATAATGTTAAGTATGATTATGAGGGATTCTAGAAGAATTAATTAAGGTAATGGAGGATCCAGAAAAGTGATTTGTAGGAATCACTTAATTTAGCTAATTAATTTGGATTAATTAACTAAGGAGATTTTAGAAGAAATAAATAATTAGATAACCTTAGAAGAATAGGGAATAGTTGATTTATTAAATAAATCAATTGTCTGGACTATAGTGATAGAATTAAATTTAATTAATACTAAGAAGAATAAAGGTTGGCATAATTAAATAAATTAGTTATGTAGAAAGGATAAAATTAATTAAATATTTAATTTAATTAATTTTGGACATCTAAAATGAATTCTTTCTCTCTCTACCCCTCTCTCTCTCACTTGGGCTCTCTTTGTCTAAAGGTGAGAGACCTAGAGCCTAGAGAGAGAGGGGTGAGAGATAGAGGGGGAGAGAGGTGGGTAATGAGATATGGAGGGAGAGGTAGAGCGGTATAGATGGAGAGAGAGAGAGAGAGGGGGGAATGGGGGTAAGGAGGGAAGGAAAGGTAGAGAAGGAGACATGGTAGGAGAGACTTAGAGAGGGGAGAAGTAGAGAGGTGAGGGAGAGAGATAATTTCGCAAAGAGAGAAAGATGGGTTAGGAGATAGGGAGAGAGGTGGAGAGGGAGGTAAATAACTAGAGAGGGGAGAGATATAAAGATGTGAGGCCTAGATCCTTGAGAGAGAGGGGTGAGAAACCTAGGGGGAAAGATAGAGGTGAGAGAGATAGAGGGGGGGAGGTAATTAATGAGAGAGGGAGGGATAATTATAGAGGTATAGATAGAGGGAAGGAGAGACCTAGGGATAGGGAGAGACAAAGGGTGGGAAGGACCTAGTGATTGAGAGAATGGAGAGAGAGGGGAGAAAATAAGAGAGAGGGAGGAAGGGATAGAGATGGGGGTAAGGAGTGAATGTGATGTACAAAAGGAGAGAAGGTGGGAGAGACCTAGAGAACTAGAAACCAAGTGAGGGAGTAAGAGGGAGGTGTGTAAAGAGAGAAATGAAACATATAGCAGAGAGTGAGGGTAGGAAAGAGAGGTAAAGAGGTAGTGTTAGATCTTGGGGGAGAGAGGAGAGACTGAGAGAGAGAGGTAGAAATGGGACAGATGAAGAGTGATAGAGACACGATAGAGAGAGATCTATAACTAGAGTTTGGGGGAGATAAAGACAATGACATACAAAGAGTGAGAGAATGTTGATAGCAGCATGTTGATTACTGAAATTTGACTAAGCCTCAAAATATAAAGGATCTTCTAAAACCTAGAATCTACAATATAACTCATAGAGATCTAAAACCACTCTCAAACATCCTACAAATATATACATGAAATATAACTTAAAGTATAAGAAAGGAAAAAGACATATTGAAATTTGAATTATACTTAAATGTTATATTTCATCTATATATTCTTGTTGGGAGAGAGAGAGAGAGAGAGTGAAAGATAAATATAATTTGTCAATGCTAAACATTTTTCTAGTGTGAAATGAAAATGTGCTTTCAAAAGTGCATGCACATTTCTATTTGCCGAGCGCCAAATTTGGTTCTCACCAAATAGGTCATCATGTCAACTATTATGGCTATAGATATTTCAAAGGAGTAGGTAGAGGAACGCCTGAAGATATACTTTGAGCAATTTGACAAATGCAAGGTCCCTTTATTCGCCCTCTATTCCTTTTCCACCTCCAATAGTCCAACTCATCATTGTTTCAAATACAACAAATTGGAGCCAACATCCCATATACTCTTTGACTAACCATTTGATTACACAAACTTCTCAATTTGCACATGTTGAGATATTTATAGAATCTATGAAAAAAATCAATACATTTTTTTGAGATTTTTCATTAGGTTTCTATTTGGAAAAGCATATAATTGGTATGAAAGTTTCCCAAAACATTCATATGATTCTTAGAAAATATTGTGGTTACATATAATGACAAATTGACAAATTGTTGACCTTGTTTCTACTGTCTAAGAATTTGAAAATATCAAATGGAAAGATGACAATTCCAATATGGACTTGAACCATATGTTTGTTGTTTCCATTTCTAGGGTTTTGAGTTATTTTAGACCTAACACATCTACTTGCAATAACATGTTTTTTGAATCATATAACATTGGTTTGAGTTCAACATAGGAGGACTTTAAATTGACAAGCATGCAACAAGATTGTGCATTCCTTAATTTTATTGAGAATGAGGAATGAGGACCTGGAAAATTTATTATCCTCACATGTTGCTTCTAATTCCCTACAGTTGACCTACTATTTCATGGTAGAAAGATGGACAAAGAGGAAGATGAGTGCATGAGTGAGAAGTCAAGTGGATCAAGTCTTGAAAATGATTGTATATGGTGTGAACATGTTGATGATATAAAGGGTGAACAAAAAAGTAGTTTCTTATTTGATGTATTACCCTTCTTTTCCCTAATTTTGATATTGAAGATACTAATATTTATTTTCCGAAGAAATATTTAGATGTGAATGTACTTAGTCGCAAAGTTGCTAAGATAATCATTAGTGTAGATAGTGATTTTTTATTTTAATACTTTGACCCTGATTATTGGGAAGATGGTGATAATGTAGATATATATGAGAACTTATTAATTTGGTGTACAAGACTTATTTTATTCTTCATGTAGAATATTATTCAATTCATTCACATAAAAATATTATTATAGTGATTGTGGAAGAAGAAGATGTGTGTCATAGGCCTAATTTAGTAGTACATATGACACAAAAAATTTCCAAAATGAACATAAAACAAAGAGACAATTTGACAAACTTGGTTCTTCACTTTAGGCATGCCATAATAAAAAAAAATTGATATTGAAGCTACTAATATTTGTTTGCCTAAGAAAGATGTGTATGTGGGTGTACTTAGTGGTGAAGTTGTTAAGATAAATTTTAGTGTAGCTAATGATTTTAAATTTGGATACTTTGACCTTGATGATTGTAAATATAGTGATAATGTTGATGCATATGAGAAACTATTTATTTGGTGTGCAAGACTTATTTTGGTGTCCCTAATTGTGATATTAAGCCACTAATATTTTTTTGCCTAAGAAAGAGTTAGATGTGGATGTACTTAATGGTGAACTTGCTAAGATAAATGTTTGTGTAGTTAGTGGTTTTTAATTTGAATTATTTGACCTTGATGATTGTGAAGATAGTGATAATGTGGATGCATATGAGAACCTATTTATTTGGTGTGCAAGACTTGCTTTCTTCTTCATGCAGAGTGTGCTTCGATTCAATCACATGAAAATTTTATTTTAATGATTGTGGAAGAATAAATGTGTATCATAAGCCTAATTCAATAGTACATATGACACAACAAATTTCCAAAATGAACATAAAATGAAGAGATAATTTGAGAAAATTGGTTCTTCAGTTGAGGTGTCCTATTATAGTAGCTACTAATATTTGTTTGCCTAAGAAATATTTATATATGGATTTACTCAGTGATGAAGTTGCTAAGATAAATTAATGTAGTTAGTGATTCTTAATTTGAATACTTTGACCTTGATGATTACAAAGTTGTGATAATATGGATGCATATGAGAACCTATTTATTCAGTGTGCAATACTTGTTTTGGGTCCCTAATTTTTATATTGAAGATACTAATAATTTTTTTACCTAATAAATGTTTAAATATGGATGTACTTAATGGTGAAATTTCTAAGATAAACATTAACTTGTATTTAGTGATTTTTAATTTGAATACTTTAACCTTGATGATTATGAAGATGGTGATAATGTAGATGCATATGAGAACCTATTTATTTGGTGTACAAAACTTGTTTGCTTTCTCATGCAGTGTGCTTCAATTGGATCACATGAAAAAATTATTGTAGTGATTTTGGTAGAAGCAAATGTTTGTCATAGGCCTAATTCAATAGTACATATGACATAGAAAATTGTCAAATTTACCCTTTTTCCTAAGAAAGATTTAGATGTGGATGTACTTAGTGGTGAATTTGTTGAGATATATTCTAGTGTAGTTAGTTATTTTTAATTTGAATACATTGACCTTGATAATTATGAAGATGGCGATAATATGGATGTATATGAGAACTTATTTATTTGGTGGGCAAGACTTGTTTTCTTCCTCATGTAGAGTATACTTCAATTCAATCACATGAAAATTTTATTGTAGTAATTGTGGAAGAAGAAGATGTGTGCTATATTCCTAATTCAATATTACAAATGACGCAATATATTTCAAAAATGAACATGACATAAAGAGACAATTTGAGGAACTTGGTTCTTCACTTGAGGTGTCTCATAAGAATGATTTTTGTGTTGATAATGTGAATTGTCGCTTGAATCATGCTTATTATTTAGTTATTGAAAGTGGTGTATTTTTTCCACCTATTATCTAAGAATTTGGTGATTATACTATTAATTATGATGCTTTCCTTTTGGAGGGTCAAACTTTTATCACTATGTATGATAATGTTGTGCCTAAACTTGAATATTTTTTGTGGGCCCAACATTCAAATGATAATGACGTCAAGCAACAACATGTGTTCCAAGTTGAATATTAGTAGATTTTTCAACTTTATAGTGTGTCTAAGCTTAATACATTTCAACTTGGAATGCTGGACAATTTCCTTCCTTATTTTGATAAAAATTGTAGTTAGGTAATCTTTTATTTTCCATATGATTATGAGGCATTTTATTTTCCCTCTACTACTAGATGGAAATGAAAGATGCATTATGAAATATATATAGCACTTATTATGTGGTACTTGTTACAAGTGCAGTTGTTGTTGCACCAAAAGATCGACCTGTTAATGCCCGATACAACCACTAGACTTATAGAATCCATTGCAGGCGGTTAAGCCATGTCACAAACCCGAGTGCTGCACTGCATAGCACAAGGAGACCAAGGGTGCACACCTTGCAACAATCCCCCCCCCATGCAAGCGAGGGGTTTGAACCTATGACCAAGCTCTGATACCACTTATTACAAGTGTGGTTGTCATTGCACCAAAAGATTGACCTATTAATGCCTGATACCACCACTAGACTTATAGAATCCACAGGAGGTGGTTAATCCATGTCACAAACCTGAGTGTTGTGTTGAACGCACAAGGAGACTAAGGGTGTACACCTTGGAATAGTGCTTTCCTACAATTGTAAGGTTGATGGTGAAGTAGCTTCTTAGTTTCTAAGTGGTGTTCACAAGTTTATGCATGTAGGAAATAATTGTAATTTATTGCAACTTGGTTGTGAAAAGAACTATGGTCATAGGGAGATCAACTCCTCAATAGGATTTTATTTGATAGAGAAAATTAATTATAATAATTTGGCCATGGATCTTCTTGTAAGACCTAACCTAACCCACAACTATGTTTGTGAGTTATGTTTGCAACCAATACTTCAAATTTATTATGCTTTCATGTCATTACATGTAAATTTACCTTGTCCATATTATACTATATTATATTATATATCTTTTCTTGTAAATATCATGTTGTTTGTGTCCATCTGTAGTCATGATCCATTTTTTATCATGTTGAAGTGTGCTTGTCTTGGTCTTGTTTTGATCCCCTATTTTGGCCTTCTCTTGATTGTTCCTAAAAGAGGTATGAATTCCCAACTAGAATCTATTGGGAATCAATCCTATAATGCCAAGTTTTACTTTATTTTTAGGTCATGTGTGCACTTTGGCCCCATTTTTCCTATTACATATAAATAATTTTCTAAATATTTGTATCTATCTCTATTCACAATATTTCCCTAAGAGTTGTCCTTTGTTGTCTCCCACATGCCTATCATGTGTTGATAGTTTTTAAGGTCTCAAATATTTTATGTGTGGAGGTTTTATGTTCAACTTTAGAAGAGACTATCTTTATTTCCAATTTTTAAAGTTCCCCTTTCTTGTGTGCAGCCTTAATCCCAACTCTACCTTTTTCTTCTATTCATATTGGGATATCATTTATTTTTGTCTCAACAAACATTTCATCTATCTCCACTCTTTTCACTCACTTACCATTTTTAGAGTTTCAAACTTTGTTTTACTTGCATGTTTTCCTTTTGAAACCTGATTCCCCAATTCCTTCATGCTAAGTTACCTTTTAGAGTTGTGGTTTTGGTCATCCCTTTACCTAGGTATATATTTTTTGGTACCATCCCTAAACCCCAATATTGAACACTTTTCAATGAGTTGTTTCATTAGGATTATAGGTTTAAACGTGTACTTATTTGGGTACCTCATAAGAGGTACTCTTGATAATCCTTGACATCTCGCACTATTATCTTATCAATATTGTGTCTTTAGACATATTCTTGTGTACATACCTAAAGAGATGAATTCCTTTTCATCACTAACTCTCCATCCCCAACTTCCTAATGGTGGTATGAGTCATGAGCTATCAATCCCTAGAACTCCAAAACTCCTATGTTTTTTATTATTTACTCTCACCTACCTCCTTATATGATCTAGATTGACAATAATGACCTAATAAGGCCCTACAAACTACCTAGTTAGATTTTTCTACCCATAAAATAATATTTAACCTCAAGAGAACAAATTCACATGCAACTTTGGTAGTGGAAAAAGATAAAGACATCATATGTTGTCATTAATGTGTTTGTTAATATTTCAAGCCTCAGTGGTATTCAATTTGTTTCTCAGCTATTTTACCAATGTATTTTGTGAACTTTTCCTATTTGTAGCACACCATAGCCAAATCTACCATAAATGAAAGGATGGTTTACAAATTTGGAGGATGTTCCTCCAAATTGTCTCATGGTAATCTAAACATATTATCATGCAATTTCATCCATGAATCCTAAGGGAAGGATGGTTGCAATAAAAAAGGGATGGATTTCCTTACATCATCCATGTTTTTTAATCAGAATGTTCTTACATGTAAACTAAGCATTTAAACTACATATATACAAAGGTTAGTTTATTATTAATTCAAATGGTTGGTCATTGAGCCAATGTTTTGGGCTAGAATGATATATGGGTGATTCTAGGGCATCCAATACTACATGTTTGAGCTATAATGAAGTAATGCATCTAGTGAAGGAAGGGTCTGTAATAACACATCTTTATGTAATCATATGTCTCACTGGCAACTTGTAATGATTAAGGGAAATGGATAGTCATAATGTTGCATTCAACATATTTGTTGGTGCGATTGTTGATATTTTACTTAATAGCACCTATTTCCTCATTTCTATTAGAAATAATAAATGAAATAATGTAAGGGGATTATAATACTCTAGTTATTAATGTAAGGGGATTATAATACTCTAGTTATTAATGTAAGGGGATTATAATACTCTAGTTATTAATGTGCATATGCAAGGTGTTAAACCAATTATATTAGGGTTTTTATGAAACTAGTTTGTCGTGACCTAATGACAAATAATATGAGTCAAGTGTACATTGGGTACAATTATTGATTGGTATAGTCATGCTACATTTTTAAAGATTTAAGAACCTATTAAGAACGCATGTAGGAATATCCTCTTGGGTTTGGATGAGCCCAAAGTGTTGAAAAGATTACCCACTCTTGTTTGTTTTCCTTAAACCATCTATAGTTTGTTGACAAACCCTTGTTTTCCCTTTTTGACAACTCCTTGACAATGAAGGTAATAAATATTTTAGAATTGTGGAGCTGTGGTTTTGGAACCCAACACTTGTAGGGCATATTCATTGTCTTGTAGGGAATCGTTGTCAAAAAATGGCCTTCTTAGAATTTTTTTAAATGATGGATGGTTGCAATTTTATTTTTTACTTGCCCTTATATTCTATGCATATTGTGTGAGGTGAAAAATGATGATGACAAACTATTGCAAAACCACAAAAAACCCTAGTTCTACAACAAAAACATTCACCATACACCAATGAAGAAACCTAAGAACATGTAAATTAACAAATTGAAACAATAATACCATTCACATGCCAAGTAGGGTTTGATCTCCATTGTCTCCTATCTCCATTGATCTTGTTTGATATATTTTCTCTCGGATTTTTGTATTGTGCACAAGAGCTCAACAAAGAACATATTGTGGTTGTGAAGTCGTTTGATTACATAAAGATTGTTGGATTAGATTAGGATTTCTTATTAGTGTTGATAAGGATGAAAGAATCCTCTTATATAGAAGACACTTTAGAAAATGAAGGGATAAGATTAAGAGGTGAAAGAAATAAATGGCTGGCTAGGGTTAAAGGGTAGGTAAAAGAAATAATAAAATATGAAGAGGTAGGTAGACGAAAATTAAGAGATAAATGACATGTGTCATGAAGAGAAAAAGCTAATGAATTAATTAAATAAATAAAAATTCATTTAATTAATAGAGGAAGTGGGACCAATTAAATAAATTTTAAAATATTTATTTAATTTAGGGAAAAGATAATTTAAATAAATATTAAATAAGGAAAGGCTAGAAGAAGATTAATGAATTAATTGAAAAAATAAAAATCTATTTAATTAATAGAAGGCTTAGGATAATATAATTAAATAAATAAAATATTTATTTAACTAAGCTAAGACAATTTTAGGTGTCTACACATACCATGCCATTAATAATAAATATTGATATATACCATTAATTATGGAAATTAATATAATAATAAATCATAACAAATATAATCAAAATAAGAAATCATATAAAAATTAAACATCAACTTTACAAAAACATAAAAAATGAAAATAAAAATCATAAAGTACTTAAATAATATAAAGGAAAGAAAAAATATAATATTTGATTATTAATCATTAGAACATGAAAAATCAAATAGCATCTCACTTAGAAAATAACAATAATAACTTAGATATCAAATTTATGATACAACATTGAAATAAACTATATTGTCTATTCACATTGAAATTTTATAAATACATTAAGAATCTTTAGGAAATCAATCATTGAATTAAGAATAAAATCTCGAGGAAGATAGTCATAATAAGAAGAAAAACATGTAATAAACTTGAAAGAAATGTAATTTAATAAAAAAATCATTTCAATGTTAAAATTTACATTCAAATAATTCTTCAACAATCTTGAATTTGAATGGAGAAAATGTAAGAATCATTTTACGATTGATTTATTCTACTGTACTTTTATTTAGTAGTATTATAATTAGATGAGCAAAACATGAAATAATCAAAAGAAAAAATGATGAATGAAAAGGAAAACTTACATTAAAGAAATATTACAACTATTTTTACATTTAAAAATTTATTAAAATAATTTAAAAAATAAAGAAAAAATTTAACGTTCACAAAACTAAAAATTGTTATTTGAAAAAATCTTAATATGTGAAAATATTGAACTTACCATCAAACCAAAAGATATTTTACATAACAATAAAACCATTATAGTAATCAGCAAAATAATGACAAAATTTGACATAACAAAGAGAACCATTGTAGTAATCACCAAGATAATGACAAAACTTTCACCATGTCAAAAAAAGGCCTATGGGACAAAATATCATATCAACCCATTACACCTCTAAAAGAAATCAAATTTTCAATTTACACACGTTTCCTATGTCATATGATAGGAAATAAAATTCTACATTTAGTATGAGAGGAATATTATCCTAAAAAGAGAAAAGACGTGAATTCACACGGCATTAACAAATGTCATACGAGAGAAACCTAAATTGTCTTGTTCCACCTGTAATATCGGATATCAATATGGACTACATAAGTAAAATTCTCTCGCCAACAAAACACTTGTCATACTCTAGACCCCTTGGCAATTGTATTTAATAGGAAATTGTAAAGAGTAACTTTTAGGTAAGTAGAAAATTTAAAAGAATGTAAATACTATTTTTTTTTGATAATGAAAGTTATCGTATACAAAAAATATGGTATAAGTGATATATATATATATATATATATAAAATTGTCTAGTAATTTGTTCTTAATATTGTAAGGAGGTAATTATTGTTTGTTTTATTAAAGCAGATATGTGTACTATCTTGCAAAGATATTAGATTTGTTGAATGCTACATTTATGAAATTGTAGTGAATGTGAGACCTTGATAAATGCATATTTTTATCCCTACTCCTTGAACTCTACATCCCTCTTAACATCCTAACCCCATTAATCATCCATTCCCAATTATTCTTGAACCTCATAACCCTTCTCAAACCTTTGGCCTTTAGGGATTCTAAGAACCTTTTGACTTGTTACTTGTTCCAAGTTTTCTTTCGGACCGAATCTTCATGTCTAGGAAGAGAGGGGTGAGAAATCTAGGGAGAGAGATAGAGGAGGAGAGAGGTGGGTAATGAGATACATAGTGAGAGGTATAGATGGAGGGAGGGAGGGAGGGAGAGAGAGAGAGAGGGGGGGGGGAGGGGGGTAGATATGGGGGTAGGGAGGGAAGGCAAGGTAGAGGAGAGAGGATGGGAGAAACCTAAAGAGGGGAGATGTAGAGA
Organism: Cryptomeria japonica; assembly: GCF_030272615.1. Classification (NCBI taxonomy): domain Eukaryota; kingdom Viridiplantae; phylum Streptophyta; class Pinopsida; order Cupressales; family Cupressaceae; genus Cryptomeria; species Cryptomeria japonica. The sequence continues at coordinate 682,871,113 of NC_081407.1, read as the reverse complement.
GGTGAGGGAGAGAGAGAAGTTCACAAAGAGAGAGAGAGGTAAGGAGATAGGGAGAGAGATGGAGAGGTAGGTAAAGAACTAGAGAGGGGATAGATATAAAGATGAGAGATCTAGAGCCTAGGGAGAGAGGGGTGAGAGACCTAGGGGAAATATAGAGGGGAAGAGAGAGGTGATTAATGAGATAGGGAGAGAGAGGTAGAGAGGTAACGATAGAGGGAAGGAGAGACCTAGGGATAGGAAGAGATAGAGGGTGGGAGGGATAGGTAGTGATTGAGATAATGGAGAGAGAAGAAGAGAGAGAGAGGGAGGGAGGAAGGGAAAGAGATGGGGGTAAGGAGGGAAGGTGATGTACAAAGGGAGAGAAGATGGGAAGACCTAGAGAAATAGAAACCTAGTGAGGGGAGGTGTAGAGAGAGAGAGAGAGAGAGAGAGAGAGAAGGGTAGCAAAGATAGTTAAAAAGGTAGTATTAGATCTTGAGGAGAGGAGAGAGTGAGATACAAAGAGGTAGAAATGGGACAGAGGAAGAGTGATAGAGAAAGATCTATAGGTCTAGATTTTTTGGGGAGATAAAGACATTGACAAAGAGAGAGTGAGAGAATGTTGATAGGAGCATGCTAATTATTGAAATTTGACTGTCTAAAAATTTAAATGATCTTACAAAGCCCAGAATCTATAGTATTTAACTCCTAGAGATTTGAAACCACTCTAAAACATCCTACCAATATATACATGAAATATTTAACTTAAAGTATAATAAAGGAAAAAGACATATTGAAATGTGACTTATACTTAAAACAAAAATCTCTCACACCTAATTCACTTACAATGTGTGTGTTCATTTTACAAAGAGTCGTCATACATCTTCCAACGACTTATGTTATGAATTCACCTATATACTTTGTGAAACAAAAACTCAAAATTAACATTTCAATTAAAATATTACCACAAGTTTATGATAATGTTAGTATTAAGAGAAAAAAAAATAATAATAATTATTTTTTTTGATGAGTAGGCCTTCTCTATTAATTAAAAATATTAAAGTACATATTCGTAAAAAAAGGTCGAGGGATACAAGATCGCCCCGCGAGAGTCACACGGCCAGCAGCCGGAAGCAATAATATATTAAATATTGTGTAACAAAATTTGTATCAACATTTTAAATCAAACTTGGCAAGACACAAATAATTGATTTGAGGACTGTGTTCAACAAATTCTCGAAGTCTTGTAAACCCTAGCCATTCTAAGTTGGATTTTTTGCATCCAACAATCATTTTCAATTGTACACACCATATTACTCAAGGAATTTGTGTGATTGAAGGAGGAAGTGTGGCGGGTAGGAGGTTACTTGGACCAAAATGAAGGAGAAAATTCTCAAGTTAAAAAAATTGAATGGGAGCACACAAGGGTTAGAAACTACTAGCATGGAAAACACAAAGGAGAGCTCAGACCATGGAGAAAATATCATTTATTCTTCCTCTTGTGTTGTTGATGCAAACATAGGAAAGAGTGCTACTCAAATGGACCAGTCGATAGACATGGAAATCAATGATGATGTAGTTAAAACTTTAGAATTTATGTTGCCTGATGAAGTGATTGATTGCATTAAATATTGCTAACATTGTTCTATAATTCTATTTTTTCTAAAAGGAATACCTTCTAAGAATGGGTTTTATAAATGGGTTAAACTCAATTGGGAAAGTAAGGAATGGGAAATAGAAGCCCTAAGTAGGGTAGGTAAAGGATATGTATCTTGGAAATTCTAATTTGCTAAACATGCCCAGGATGTGTTATAGGATGGAACCTAGGTCATATATGGCCAAGTTTACTACCTATATGTATGGACCTTGGAATTTCACCCCAAAGGGCCCTCTAAATCCTGCTATCCAATGTGGGTTGAGCTCCCATTTTTAAACCTACCCTTTAGGCCTTACTTGAGAGAGAGAGTTTCACAATTGTGAAGGGTCATTTGGTGTAAAAGTAACACCAATAAATTTTCTAGTTTGAGGGTTCACACAAGAGTTTGTGTAAAAGTGGATTTAAACAATCAACTTCTTGAAAATATTAAGCTTATTGGTCTTGTGTTTGAATTTTTCTACACATTAGTTTATTTAAACAAACCCAATGCTTGCTTCTATTGTAGACAAGAAGGGCATTTAATTAGAGATTATTGAATTAGACAAAGCAAACTAGTTCAGCCTCTTATCCCAGTCAAAAATAGCACTCAATCACTACAAACTCCAACTCAGCCTCCAAGTAGCCATAAAGAACCTATACATTTGCAAAAGCATATCAAAATGACCATGCAAGATCAAAACATCAGTATTAATCCTTTTATATGTCATTTGCACCTTCATATAAAGACATGGTTATGTCTAATGGTTGGAGACCATGTAGGATCAAAACATCAATACTACTCTTTTTATGACATCTGCACCTTCATATAAAGACATGGTTATGTCTAATGGTTGGAGAGCTAGAAGGAAAAGAGAAGAACCTTCTAAGCCTACAGTGGTCCAAAACAACCAATTAGGTTCTTGTAATTTTCTCTTGCTAGAATATAATCCTTCTTTGAGATTTGTTGATCATGCTTCCTCATCCTCTCTCCCCTCTACAAGACATAGATCAAGATCCCCCTCAACTCTCTCAAAAGAAAATAAGCCAACTAATCTATTCATTTTTCTTGCCAACCACTTTGATGTGTTTACTCAAGAAGAAAACCTTTCTTCTCAGCCATGAATTGTAGAATTCTATCATGGAATTTCAGAGGGATGTCTCTCCCTCATAGAAAGTATGGGTTTAAGGAGATTATTAAAGAATCAAAACCTGATATTTCCTCCAAGAAGTAAATCTCAACAACCCTAGACTTGACTTTTCTCTATGTAATGTATAGAGAGATACCTCTTTTCTCTATACATCCCATAGAGAAGGTCAAGCTAGTGTTTATATTGGTTTGCCTTTGTGGATTTGTAAATGTGCCATTGATAAAGAGGGGGTCCTTCACATAGTTGTGTGTGGATCCTCACTTTTATCAGTTAAAAGCCAGTTCAATTTTACTATAATTTATGCCCCAAATAATGTAAAAGAAAGGATTTTTTTATGAGATTGGATAAAAAATAATCTACCTAATGTAGTTTGGGTTGTTGGAGGTGATTTTAATATTGTATAACACTCCATAGACTACTATTGGAGTAGCTATACTGAGCTCAATTGTAAATAATTTAATAAATGGTTAAATTTTCATAATACAATTCAAGTTTCAGATCCTCTTCATAATCAAAATTGGTTTGCTTGGTCCAATTGCATATTTGGAGAAGATAGAAAATTCAACAAGATTGATAGATTCTATGTTTGTCCAAACCTACAAATGGTTTAGGACTCCTCTAGAATTTGGGCAAAAGTTGATTCTTCATCTACCCTCTTTGACCATTTTTCCATCATTTGCTTTATTTTGGAGTCTAATATTAACTACAAGGAGAAAAAATTACCTTACAAGCTTAACACCTCACTTAAAAGATCCTACTTGTTTTGTTGCTTTGACTGGTATTTGGAATTCTATTTCCAAACCCAAGGATGGAGAATCTTATAGATATTGGTGGCATTATGCTACCTCTCAATGTCTTAAGTTTCTACGCGCCTTTGGTAAAAGACTGGCATGAAAAAGACAGCGTAAGGTTAAATCTCTCCAAGGTAAGTTGGAACACACTAGAAAATTGCTTACTTATAACCCAATAATACTAGGTTGCAAATTTATATCGCCTCCATCGAAGCTCAGCATCGCAAAATTGATATTTACAAAGGCCAAGGAGCTAAAACTAGAGCCAGACTTCATTGGATTTAGGAGCGGAATAAAGGTTCAAAATATTTATTTTAATTGTTAAATTACAAACACAAGAAAGAACACATTGGTGCAATACATGATGAAAATGGACATCTTCTCACAAGTTCTAATGAGATAAAAATTATGTTTCAATAGTACTGTGAGAATATATTTAGAGAAGATGAACATTGGCAAGATACTCAATCTTTATTGGGGATATCTTGAAAGACCATATTGTAATGAAGATTAATCTTAAGTATAGTAGGTTCTTAAATCAAACGCTTTCTATGGAAGACCTTGAGAATGTTATATTATCCATGGCACCTGATAAAAGTCATTTTTATCAAACTGTGTGGCCACATGTAAAGGAGAATTTATACTTGTACTATTTGGAATTTGCAGAACAAGGATCTTTAAGGCCTATTATTAATAAAGGTTTGATAAAATTGCCTAAAGGAAAAAATGAAGACTATGTCTATGGATGGCAACCTATTATTCTTCTAAATACAATCTATAAAATTATCACTAAAGCTCTTGCTACAAGGATAAAACCTATTGTAAAGGAGATTGTTAGATTAGGACAAACGTGTTTTCTTGGTGGCAGATTTATCCTCTATAATTTAATGTTAGCTTGGTAGACTAGTGAATGAGCTCAATAAACAAGACAAAATGCACTTAGAAAATTTTGACTTTGATAAAGTATACAATCAAATGCGTTGGAGCTTTATTCTTAAGATGCTTCAATGGTTGGGCTTCGGACTTAGGATTTATGCACATGTTAAGATGCATAAATATATCCTTGCACCCCAATATTATGGGGGATGTACAAATATATTCTTGTGCGTAAGGAATTTTTGTTGTTGTTTTTGATAATAATCAAGATCGTTGCACTATTTTGTCACGAGGGATTCACTTAGTGAACCTAGATTATAGCACGTGTGTTCATGGCATACTAAATAATCCCCCTATTTTCAAAAAATATTTCCCTAAACTCTTTTTTGTCACTTCCTCCCAATACACAAGTTGAATTAAAAGTCCCCTATTTTCGCCAAATATTGCATTTTTTCATAGCCAAAATTTAGAAACCCCCTTTGTTCACCAATAGGAAATATATTGTACCCTCATTTTTGGGATTTTAAACCCCCCAATATGAATGCACCTGATATAATATTGCCTAGCCAGTGAAGCCCCCGTGTATTTGTATGATTACTAGTGGGACTATAGTGAGAACTTGTTAATGTTGAAACCTTGGCACCCCTCCTTCGATCCAGCTACTAAATAATTTTTTGCACTTCCAATTTGGGTAAGACTTATGAATCTACCTTTACAAATTTGGTTTGATTCTTGCTTTTAAGCCATTGCCAATTCATTGGGTAAATTTTTGGGAGTTGATGAGGGTTCTTCAGATTATTTTCATACTACCTTTGCATGTATTTTGGTTGAGATTGATTCTACTAAAGACCAGTTTGCAAAGATCTCTATTTGCACCAAAAATGGGTGTTGAAATTTGTCTCTAGACTATGAGGGCATCCCCTTCAAATGTCACAGATGCTTCAATACTAGCCATATTGTTGCCAATTGTAGCAAACAAAGAAATGAAACTAAGGCTAATTGGTGGAAGGGCATATCTCCTCATCATTATTCGATGGAAAAAGAAGATCTGAAGTCAAAAGGAAATACTAATGTTGAGGCCTCAAAGAAATCCAAAGGGAAAGGAAAGCAATCACCAAACAAAGCACAACCTGCACCAAGAAATTCATTTGAACCACCAAATGAATCACAACACACACTGAGATATTTCGTGTTTCCTCCTCTTGTTGTGGACAACATTAAGGGTGCCTTGCATCCAGTTATGGGGAACGTTGAGGCTAAGGCTGAGGTCAAGAAATTGTCTCAGAGGATGCAAAAGTGCTATTGGGGGATGAGGCACAAGGAGATACCTAGATTGTTGTGCAAAGGAAAAAGAAAAAAGTGAGGCTATTTTTAGCATGAATCTTTGTTCCCATACCAAAAATGGAGCAAAGAAAGGATTGGTGCCTAGGGATGTCAGCAAATAGGCAAGGGCTTTAGGTTGTATTACCTTTCTTCTTTTATTTTTCTAGAGCTCATTGATGGACTTTGGTGGCTTACAACTAGGTTCTAATGTAATAACTTTTTATTTCAATTTAATGGGTGCAACCCCTTAGTTGCTATTAACCTACCAAAAAAATAGAAATTAATATAATAATAAATCATAACAACTATAATCAAAATAATAAATAGCATAAAAATTAAACATCAACTTTACAAAAACATAAGAATGAAAATAAAAATTATAAAATAATTATATAATATAAATGAAATAAATAATATAATATTTGATTATTAATCATTATAACATGAAAAAAAATAGCATCTCAATTAAAAAATAATAATAATAACTTTGACATCAAATTCATGACACAACATTGAAATAAACTATTTGCCTAGTCACATTGAAACTTTATAAATACGGTAAGAGCCTTTAAGAAATCAATCATTGAGTTAAGAACAAAATCTCGAGGAAGATAGTCATAATGAGGAGGGAAACATTTAATGAACTTGGAAGAAATACAATGTAAGAAAAAAATCATCTCAATGTTAAAATTCACATTCAAATAATTCTTCAACAATCATGAATTTGAGTGGAGAACATGTGAGAATCATTATACGATTACAAAATTCTCTTGATACAATTGTTATAGATTGATTTATTCTATTGTACTTTTATTTATTAGTATTATAATTAGATGAACAAAACATGAAATAATCAAAAGAGAAAATGACGAATGAAAAGGAAAACTCACATTAAACAAATATTACGACTATTTTTACACTTAAAAAACTATCAAAATAATTAAAAATTTGAATAAGGAAAGAATTTAACATCCAAAGAATAAAAATTGTTATTTAAAAAAGTCTTTATATATAAAATTGTTAAACTTGCCATCAAACCGAAAGATGTTTTATATAACAAAAAGCATTATAGTAATCACCAAAATAATGACAATTTTTTGTTTTGAAAAAATGCATAATTTTATTAGAAGTAAAAGAATATACAATAGATTCCAACAACCTAGACGAAGCCTACCAAGCCAAAAGGCTTGAAAGAGACAACCAAGGTTGAATACAAGAAAGCAATACATGAACACAATAGCTAAAAGCTAAAGATTTGAGCAATAATTAGATACAATAAGATAAAAGGATTATTTTTCTCCAAGAGTACAAAGCACATGATCATCTATAATGATATTAAACACTGTAAGAAGAGATTCATAATGGTCTTTAGCTATAGCTACCAACTGAGATTACCCTCTAGATAACTATGACTATACTTCAGATTTGTTGTTGAGCTTCTCCTTCAAGACTTTAACAAGAGTGGCCTATTGCAAAATAATATTTGAGAACAAACCATGCATAATCACTTTTGTTGGAGGAAACACACTAGAAAAGACGGCTTTGCATCGATTGAGTCAAATATAAAGAAGGATACATTGTCGAAAAGATTCAAAAATTATATTGTGAGAAAAGTACAACCCCAGAAGAGTTGATTTCCATTTTAATTTGTTGCTTAAAATGGATGGAATAAGAGTCATAATTGCTTTCCAAATTTGTTGTGTAAGCTTACAAGTCCAAAAAGCATGTTTGATAGTTTCCAACTTGAGACAATAGGGACATTTGGTGGAGTGATTGGGAAGGAAGGTGCGACATTCTCCCACAACAATTTTATAATGTAAAATCTTCCATGCTAAAAATTGAGCTTTGGCCTCAACTTCGGATTTCCATACATGGTTGCTTAAGATACACCACATAGATTTAGACCAATTCACTCTCCATTTCAGATTAAGTCTTGATTTAATTTGAAAAGGAGGGATGATTTTGAGGTGAATAAGTTTGAGAGGGAAATTGTCTATATTAAAGCTCGGGCACCACCTCCAATCTTTAAAGAAATTATATGAGATGAGAGTACAAAGCTTTAGTTGAAAATACAAAGGAACGCATTCTTGAACCTTGTGAGTATCATTTAGAAGAGTTTGGGACAATTTAAAATCATTCTTGAGTTGAATGTCATTTTTCCAAGTTAAGGATGTAAACTCCCATATATCCCTCAATTCCCTAATACCTTTTTTGAATAGAATCTTGCTATGTAATAGAAAATAGATAGCAAGAGGTTTCTCTTGGAACTTTATTATCTTATTCCACCGAATAGAAGAAAATGACAAACTCATGCCATGATTAAGATCTTATCCCTTCCATTCAAGCAAAGGATAAACTAGTTGCCTATAAGATAAAATATCATATCAACCCATTACACCTCTAAAAGAAATCAAAATTTCAATTTACAGACATTGGTATGTCATATCATGAAACATGAAATCCTATATTTAGGAGGAGAGGAATATTATCCTAAAAATAGAAAAGACGTGAACTCACGCGAAGTTACACGTGTTATATAGGAGAAACCTAAATTGTCTTGTCCCATTCACGGGAAGCTCCTCATTTTCTTCAAACTTTGAGTCAACGTGTAATATCGAAAATCAATTTGGACTACGTAACTACAATTCTCTCACCAACAAATCATTTTCATACTATAGACCACTTCAATCAATGTAATAAGTCATCATAGATGTGAACTAGTTATTGTATTTAATAGGTAATTGTAAAGAGTAATTTGAGTTAAGTAGAAAATTAAAAAAAAATGTAAATAGTATTTTCATTTGATAATGAAAGTTGGTGTACAAAATATATGGTATAAGGGAGTGGAGTATATTATTGATTAAATTGTTTAGTAATTTGTTGTTGATATTGTAAGTAGATGATTTTTCTTCATTTTCTTAATAAAGGCATATGCACTATCTTGCATACAAAAATATTAGGAAACTGTTATTTTTGGATTAGATCTGTGAAGATTTTTTTGGCATCAACATTTCATATCACACTTTGTGATCCACCATCGGGATGATAGAGAGCAAACATAATTGAAAAATAATCCCATTTTCTTTATATCATCCTAATGATGAATCACAAAGTGTGATCCGAAATGTTGATGCCAAATAAATATTCACATAATATAATCCAGAAACAACAATGTCCTAACTTATGGATTGTGGAAACTTAATGTCTATACAAGAATATTACTGGTAACTAAAATTGTTATTGTACACAATATATTGTGTAAGGGAATGAAGTATATTATTGATCAAATCATCTAGTAATTTGTTCTTGATATTGTAAGTAGACAATCTTTATTTGTTCTTTTAATGTATACATATGCACTATCTTGCACAAAAATATATTGTTGGAAAGTTCTAAAGTTCAAGGAGACATTAGATTTATTGAATGTCAACCTATGAAATTATAGTGAATGTGACTTCTTGACAACTAATGCATCTTTTTATCCTTAGTTCTTGAACTCTACATCCCTCTTAATGTATCGACCCCATTGATCCTCCCTTCTCCATTCTTCTTGAATCCTATAATCCTTCTCAAACCTTGGACCTTTGAGGGTTCTAGGAACCTTTTGACTTATTACTAGTTCCAAGATCTCTTCAGGATCCAATCATCATGATGCTTCCATTTCTTGTTTGCATCCCTCTCTTATACCATTTTTTTGTCGTCCCTTCAAGGACCCAATTCTCAACCTTCCCTCCTTCCTAATCCCAATTTCTAAGGTCCTTCTAAAATTTGATTCTCAACTATCTCATGCACTTGAATGAGAAATCCATTGATACATTTTGGACTTGAAATTTTGTCAAGCACTTAAAAAGTCTCAATTTTGTGTTAGGGCCTATCATGCCCTAAAATTCCTCGAGATGTACATGCAACACAAATTGCCAGCAATGCATTTGGTTAGTTCCTATAGGATACTAAAAATGTTTTCCTACTTATTTTCAATTACTGGAGGTAATCTAAATGGAGTTAATATTTGCAAGTGTATCAGTGATCATGCTTCATCAATGGGTTTTATTGAAGTTCCAATCACCTAATTAGGCCCGTGATTCTTGTTAGTCATACATTTACACATTTCCATAGGATTTCACACCCCCAACATGCCAAATCTGATGTTGTGGCATATTTTTCATATTTGATTGTACTTCTTTGCAAATTTGGATAAGCAAAGAGGAATGCTATAAATATCAATTCGAGAACATTCAAAGGGTTGGTCATTTGCTATTAGTTCTTGCCAAAGGCAGGATACTATTGCATCTGTGCAATCTAATTCTTTAATTAATTTATCCAATCAACACAAAAAATTGAAATTTTTGAATTAAAAACTTATAGTATTTAAGTTTAATTTTTATTTTAAATAATTTGTTCGTGTAATTTTTCTTTTTTCTTATTGGTTAGAGTAAGTTGAAAATTGTATTTCTTTGAAACATATTTTAATACATTTAATTCGTTTAATAATGTAACAATTAAATATATGTCAGAAAGGACACACATGTCAACAATATTAAATATATACTTCATTTTTCTCCTTAAAATCTTGTCTTAGACTTATGACATGTCTCAAACAGTCCAATAGAAGTAACATCACAAAAAGACAGTGTAGGTAGATACACCCCATATAATATTTCCTACAACCAATAAGATTCACATAATATTTAAACAAAAGCAAATAAATAAACCTTCTTGTATTTATTTGATATTTTGAATGTATTATATTAATAAACTATTCAAATATAAGTATGAGAAACTTCTTGAAGATACCTAGCTAATAATGAATGGGTAACATACATAAGAAAATTGGGTATATTATTTTATTTGAAATAAATTAGCAGTTAATGCTCACAAGGCTTGATTTAAAATGGTAAAAACTTTAACTAAATGTTTAGAAAATAAATGAATTTATTGATAAAGACTCAAATATGAACCATAACAAATAATGAGATTGCATAGAGCTTGTGTGATCCTCCAAATGGAGAGCATCAATTATATTCTTGCATATGATTGTGGCTTGAAATTAGTAGTGTCTCTTCTTCGTTATGCCTAAAGTTGAGTGTATTTATCCTACTATTTAATTTTTATATATTGTTATCATGTATGGACCCTAACTTAATCTCTTACATCTATTTCTATCCCTTTGTGCACGCTCTCTCTCTCTCTCTCTCTCTCTCTCTCTCTCTCTCTCTCTCTCTCTCTCTCTCTCTCTCCCCATCTACATATCTCTACTTTCCTCTCTAACAATTGGCAGGAACTTGGCGCATTGCATTCCTTGTTTTCAATTGTCATGATGCCAGAACGTTCTATATTTCTAAATCTTACCAATCTAGCTTGTTTAAGGAGAAACATATCTCTAGAACTAGAAAGAGGCTCATTTGTAAGTCTTATTTATAGAGCAATTTCTCCATGATAATTTATATCTCTGGAAGAATCTTCTAATCACAACTAGGCTTTCTTCTTTGCCACATTTGCTAGCACAAGTTTAGTACTAATGAACATAATGAATATGATAGTATTATAATGTATTACAAATTTATAATGGTCTTTTTATATTACAAATAGATTTATGCAATTTTGTGATGAACTATTGAGTATGTGAATTGTTATTGATATCATAATAGTTGATGTATATTAATGCGCAACTTATTACTCTTTGTGGTTTGAGTTTGTTGTGCTTTTGATAAAGTAATGACCCTCCCTTGATCAAACTATTTTGATACCTAGTTTGACCATGGTTGACTTTTTCAGTGGTTTTGTGGATGGTGGATACATTATGTTGTGATAATTTTATTCTAATACTATGCTATGATGGACTATGCTTGGGTGTGTGATTCAGTGAATGTTGATTATGCATTATTTCTTTATGGATGATTAGATGTTAATTTTTTTTATGCATTATATCTTTATGGATGATGAAATGTTAATTTTTTTCATGTGTACTGACCATGGACTAACACATTTACTTTATGTATGAGATGTATTATGTATGTCTTCATTGATTTGTGGAGCCTGTATGGGGTGCGAGGGGATGATTTTTTGTCACTCGCTACAGTGAGACATGGAACGTCACGATTCTCCTTCACCAGTGTGTCTACCGTGTTTGGATATATGTATGTATGTGTTGTTCGGTGATGCAAGATTTGCAAGTACAAGGTACCGACTCCATCTGGTTTCACAAGTTTGAGCATACCTAATTATCCCAATGGAAGCAGAGGAGACAGTCTCAAGGCCCGTCAATGTCATCCCTAGCCTTGCTCAATTTGGAGCTTTTTCAGTTGGTTGTCAACCCTATCAGATCACCACTTAGGCAACTTTCTGATGTTAGTATGTGAGTTATGTTTATCTTTACTTGGTTGATTTTTATGTTTTTATGTGTTGATTGAATTTATCAATTTATTTTTAAGTGATGTTTTTACATTTGATTAATTATTATTACCTTAGTGTATTTAATAATTAATGTTATGTGGTTACGCATAAAGGTAATAAAGAGATTAAATTAATATTTTATCTTTTAAATATATAAAAAAAAAATTAATCATAAATAAGTTATTTAATAAAGTTGTTTTGTTAATAAATCAGATAAACCCTAATTTGTTAGTTGTGTCATGCTTTTATGGGTGATAAATAAATCAATTTAGAATTAAATAAATAGAATTTGTTTGAAATGGTTTTTTTTTTTTAGTTCAAATTTATTTATTATTAAATTTAATTGTTTAATGTTGAATTTAGAAATTATATTTTTATTTTTATTTTGAGGGAAGTTTTCGAAAGGGAAATATTTTTTTGAGCTTGTGTGTTTGTCCGGGAGTTTTGGAGGAAGTTTCCTTCTCAAAAGGATTTTTACAAAAACCCTTTATATTCTGAAATTCTTGGAGAATATGGGGTTCTTCTTCATTTTGCAAATTTTGTTGCTTCATGGATTTCTTTTGGGGTTTCTAGCTAAAAGGAAAGGGAGTTTGTTTTGGTAGCCTGAAAGAAGATTGTTTTGTTGGTTGTTGTGTGTTGTCGGATTGGCCTTCCTTTGAGCTTCTTCAAAGTTCACGCTAGGATTGTGTTCAAGATTGGAGCTAAAAACCTATGTGTTTATATTATGTTCTTAAAAAAAAAACGCTGTGTTTATTTTGAGAAGGATGCTTTATGAATATATAGCTGTTGTGTTTATTTCTTTTATGTTTGTGTTCTTCTGTTTAGTTGGGGAGATTTAGTTGTTGTTTATAAGATTATTTGAATCTTCTGGTTATGGATTTGGAAATAAACCCGGATTGTAATTTCTCTGTGTTTAATCTTGAATCAAGATATTTTATTTAGCTTTGTTTAAATTTTGTGTCCTTTCGACTTCCAAATTTTCCTTATGTTTGAGCATGTTTACTGGAAAGAGAAGAAAAATCTCTCTTGTTTGTGTTCTATTTATGACTTGTTCATTATGTGTTGTGTATTTTTTTGAATTAAGAATTTCTTTTAGTTAATCTTCCACAATAAAATAAATTTTAATTATTTTGTATAACTGAGAAAACTAAAGGGATTTTATTCCAAAACTGTCTTATGGAATGGAAAATTTTAAGTATGTAAATCTTTTTTTTTTAAATTTGTTTTGGAGTAGTTTTTAGTTGGCTTTTTTTAATTGATTTTGTTTGGGGGTTGTGGTTTACCCACATTCGTGGGTATTCCACAACAACTATGGGAGCCCATGGTTGTGAGCAACCCAAAGTCGTGGGTGTCATAGTTGTGGGTACCCCACAACAGTGGGAGCCCACGGCTATGGGCAACCCACAGTCATGGGTAATTCCACGGTTGTGGGGAATACCCACAACCATTAAATTTCCCTCTCCTCTTTGCAATGTGTAGAACTATAGATGCCTGTGTGGTTAATTCAGCCTTTAAAATGATTTCCATAGTTTGTCAATTTGGTATTTGATAAATTCTCTCTCTCTCTCTCTCTCTCTCTCTCTCTCTCTCTCTCTCTCTCTCTCTCTCTCTCTCTCTCTCTCTCTCTCTCTCTCTCTCTCTCTCTCTCTCTCTCTCTCTCTCTCTCTATATATATATATATATATATATATATATATATATATATATATATATATATATATATATATAATTTTGTAATTATTAATTCAGATTTGGTGTTAATTCTGTTTTGAGTATTATTGTAGGAAATGGGTGAATATAATCATATTTGATAATCATGTTGGAATTTTTTGTCCTTGTAGATTTAGTTATTAATAGAATGATGCAATTGGGATTGTAATATCTTTTAGATCAATATAAGATTTGTCTTTTTAATTATTTTGAAACGATTATTTGTTAGAGATTGCAAGCGAACCGTTATTAGTTATTTTCTTTATTTGAGTAACTTATTGGTATAAATTTTAGAAATGGATTTACTTGTGTATATGTTTGGAAGGTTTTGAAATTGAGTCATTCTTGCAAGTTAAAAATTATTAAGTGTTGGCTTTGACTTTTACTTCTTTTTCCCTTCATGTGGCCTCATGATGTGAGTTGATTGTGATGTCAATTGTATTACCTCTTGTTGGTTCAAACTTTGGTAGAGGTTTTATGTAACCAAGTTTGTTTATATGTTGTGCTTGATCTCCTTGAGTGTTGATGGCCTTTGTTTCTCTTGCCTTGGAGTTCTTTGGAGGTTGTGTAGTGTCATGAGGGGAGAGTGGGCTTCCAAGTGGGGGTCGGTGCCCAAAGTGGTTGCCAGGATAACCCCTTGTAAGTTGGATAATTAAGTGATAACCTAATAATTTATTAGGGGGTTGGGTAGTTTTAAAACATTAAGCAAGATTAATTCTGCCCCCGCTCATGGTTGATGCTCGTTACAGACTTAGGATAGTGGGAAGGCCTGGAATGGAAAAACCAACTACCTTGTCCTCACCAAAGGTTTGTTGGGTTAGCATGAGTGATTGGATGGGGGTCAGGGGTTCAAGAGAGGCTGCCAGGATAACCCCAAGATGGGGGTCGGGGCCTATGGAGGCCTGTCAGGATAAGCCATTCAAAACCATGCGATGACACTCTTCCCTTATGTTCACTAATGTGTAGTCTTGTTGGTAACACCTAAAGCATTCTTGTTGGAGTCATAACTGTATAGTTTTTGTCTTATGTGATTACCCAATGAAATGTGTTAGAGCATGTGTTGCTTTCTTTGCAGTTTGCTTGAGGGCCTTACTTCTATCTCCTAGCACGGAGGGGTAGTTCCTTTTTGGGCCACATGGTCGAGTGGTAGTGCCATTTTCTATTGGGTGTTTTGTTCCAATTTTGTGAGGATTGGCTTCACACATGCTCCATCTTTCTCTCTTGGATTTGCTCGTCTCCATGTACCAGTTGGATTCTCTTTGTTCTTTTTGGATAATTCTTATATCTCCTGGACCTTATGAGGTCAAATGTATCCTATGGTTATGTGTGCCATCATGGCAAAGATGTAATTATGATATAAACATGATGTATTATTATGATACTTTGTGATGTAAATACAATGTAATTGTGATGAGACTTAGATGGTAGACTTTTATTTTATTAAATGTAATTATTGATTCAATGCAATTAAATGAATTGTTATAAAATGCGGCGTAGGAATATTTATGTTAATAAGTACAGATATATGATTCAATCAGTGTTTATTTTATTTAAGTTCATGAATGTATTAATGATATCTTAAGTGGATTAATTGACCTTATGTATTAACTAGTTTAATTAAGTAATCCACATTGGGAAACCCTTCAAGAGTTGTAGTTTAAGCCTTTTCACTTTGTGCAATTAAATGCAATCTTTTATCTTAATGCAATTGTATGTTCATTATAGTCTTTAAAAAAAAAAAATCCACTCATTTTCGAGTGTTTTAGTTGAATCCTTTAGGGTTTCCTGGTGGGGCATTACAGATAAAATATGACTTTTTGCTAGGAAAAGGGTGGTTTCCACCTTACACAAGAAAAGAGTTATTTTAATTATGTAAAATATATATTTATTTGTGGTTCATCTTCAAAAGGTGTGTAGCCACATTAAATATTTATTTGGGTCCACTATAAACTTGTATGTGAATTAGTTGGATATTTTATGTGTGGGTTACACATGGAAAAAAAATTAATTGTGGGAAAATTTAGTACAAAAAAGTAAATGTTTGGGGGTTTTTAGAGACATGGTTTTACCTTTAGAAATTTTCTTTGTGTGTGTGGGCTTGATTCTTTAAAAGAAAGAACATGTTTAGTGGTCAAAGTTGGCTATTTTGGGTAGGTTTTCATTTGTATTGATCTATCTTGTTGAATGCATATGTGAATAATGGCATGGGATGTGTGGTTACATGTCTTGGATGAATGGAGGATGCATTAGAGGATCTTGATGTTTTATAAGTACTTATAGAGACTTTGTAAGCTTATTGTAATATTTTTATTATTCAATAATACATTGAGGTGAAGATGCTTTAGGAGGTTGGGTTTTTCCCTCTTAATTTTTTTTCTTAGGGTATAATCTTATGTAATATTGCAATATGTCATTACTCTTCATAATATGTTTATTTTGTAGGCTTGTGTGCATACTTTTCTCTCATGGGATTGTGTAGGAAATAGTTTGATCAACTTAGTGATTTTATAACAAATACTAATAAAGTCACGGTTGTCCAGTTGATGGAGGTAACAAATTCTTATTTTTGTATAACCTATATATGAGAATGTAAATTTGAATTCACAGTAATCTCTCTCTCTCTCTCTCTCTCTCTCTCTCTCTCTCTCTCTCTCTCTCTCTCTCTCTCTCTCTCTCTCTCTCTCTCTCTCTGTCTCTGTCTAGAGAGGTGAGGGAGAGAGAGTTCACAAAGAGAGAAAGAGGGGTAAATAAATAGGGAGAGAGATGAAGAGGGAGGTAAAGAACTAGAGAGGGGAGAGATATAAAGATGAGAGACTTGGAGCCTAGGGAGAGAGGGGTGAGAGACCTAGGGGAAAGATAGAGGTGAGAGAGATAGAGGGGGAGAGAGAGGTGGTTAATGAGATGGGGAGGGAAAGGTATAGAGGTAAAGATAGAGGGAAGGAGAGACCTAGGGATGGGGAGAGATAGAGGGTGGGAGGGAGAGGTAGTGATCAAGAGAATGGAGAAAGAGGGGAGATAAATAATAAGAGGAGATAGAAGAAGAGATAGGGAGGGAGGGAGGGATGAATACAGATGGGGGTAAGGAGGGAAGGTGATGTACAAAGGGAGAGAAGGTGGGAGAGACTTAGAGAAATAGAAACCTAATGAGGGAGTGAGGGGGAGATGTGTAAAGAGAGAGAGAGAGAGAGAGAGAGAGAGAGAGAGAGAGAGAGAGAGAGAGAGAGAGAGAAGAGAGAGAGAGAGAGAGAGAGAGAGAGGAAACAAATAGTAGAGAGTGGAGGGTAAGAAAGAGAGGTAAAGAGGCAGTGTTAGATCTTGGGGGAGAGAGGAGAGAGTGAGATAGAGAGAGGTATAAATGGGATAGGGGAAGAGTGATATAGAGAGATCTATAGGTCTAGAGATTGGGGTAGATGAAGACAATGGCATAGAGAGAGTGAGAGAATGTTGATAGTCTAGCATGTTGACTATTGAAATTTGGCCCTATCTTTAAATGATCTTCTAAAACCTAGAATCTATAGAATAACTCCTAGAGAACTAAAACCAATCTCAAAAAAACCTGCCAATATATACATGAAATATAACTTAAAGTATAAGAAAGGAAAAATACATATCGAAATGTGACTTATAATTAAATGTTATATTTCATCTATATATTCTTGTTGGGGGAGAGAGAATGAAAGAGAAAGATAATTTGTCAATGTTAAACATTTGGGTAGCGCCAAATTTGGCACTCACCAAATGGAAATATAATTTCAAAAGTACATGGACATTTCCATTTGGCAAGCACCAAATATGGCGCTCACCAAATAGGTTTGGCATGACTGAACCTTAGGATTGGCATGCCAAACCTATTGGTGCATGCCAAAAATGGTGAGTGCCAAATGACTTTGTTTGGGCAAAAAGGCTGGCATATTGTTTATCCCCCATCTTGGTGCACTTACCCACTTGTCAAGTTAAAAATTTAATTACATTATAGTAAAATAAATAAATCTCTTGCACCTAATTCACTTACAATGTGTGTGTGTTCATTTTACAAAGAGAAGCCATACATCTTCCAAAACCTTATGTTATGAATTTACCTATATATTTTGTAATATAAAAACTCAAAATTAACATTCCAATTAAAATATTACCACAAATTAATGATAATGTTAGCATCAAGAGAAAAAAGAATAATAAAATAATATATTAAAGATTGTATACGAAAATTTTCATCAACATTTTAAATCAAACTCAGTAAGACACGGAAAGGTGATTGGAGAACTCTGTTTAGAAAATCCTTGAAGTCTTGTAAACCCTTAGTCATTCTGTGTTCAGTTACTTTGCATCTAGCAGTCATTTTCATATGTAGATACCATATTATTCAAGTAAATTATGTGATTGAAGGAGGAAGCGCGATAGGTAGGAGGTTACGTGGGTCAAAACAAAGGAGAAATAACTAAAATTGAAAAATCAAGTGGGAGCACACAAGGGTTTGCAACTACTAGCATGGAAAACACTAAGGAGAGATTAAATAATAGAGAAAATACCATTGGTTCTTCCTCTTCTTCTGATGATACAAACATAGGAAATAATGTTGCTCAAATGGACTAGTCAATGGAAATGGAAAACAATGATGATGTAAGTAAAACTTTAGAATTTATGTTTCCTGATGAAGTCATTGACTGCATTGAACATTACCAACACCATTCTGTAATTCTATTATTTATAAAAGGAATACCTTCTCATAAGAGTTTTTACAAATGGGTTGAACTTAATTGGGAAAGTAAGGAGTGGGAAATAGAAGCCCTAATCGAGCTAGGTAAAGGATATCTATCTTGTAAATTCTAAATTGCTAAACATGCCCTACTTGTGTTACAATATGGAACCTAGGTCATTTGTGGCTAGGTTTACTACCTATAGGTATGAACCTTGGAATTTCACCCCGAAGGACCCTCTAAATATCGCTATCCAATGTGGGTTGAGCTCCCACTTTTAAACCTAACCTTCAAACCTTACTTGAGAGATATGGTTTCACAATTAGGAAGAGTCATTTGGTGTATAAATAACATTGATAAATTTTCCAATTTGAGGGTTCACCTAAGAGTGTGTAGAAATGGATTTAACAATCAACTTCTTGAAAATATTAAGCTTAAGGGTCTTGCGTTTGAATTTTCCTAGCCATTAGTTTATTTAAACAAACCCAATGATTTCTTCTATTCTAGACAAGAAGGGAATTTATTTAGAGACAGTTGAATCAAACAGAGAAAACTAGTTTAGCCTCTTATCCTAGTCACATATTGCACTTAGTCACTAAAAACTCCAACTTAGCCTCCAAGTACCCATAAAGAACCCACACATGATCTACAAAAGCATTTCAAAATAGTCATGCAAGATCAAATCATCAATATCAATCCTTTTATGTCATCTACACCTTTGTATAAAGATATGGTTATGTCTAATGGTTGGAGACCATGCAGGATCAAAACATCAGTACTAATCCTTCTATGTCATATGTACCTTTGTATAAAGACATGGTTATGTCTAATGGTTGGAGATATAGAAGGAAAAGAAAAGAACCTTCTAAGCTTGTAGTGGTCCAAAACAACCAATTGGGTTCTCATAATTTTCCTTTGCTAGAATATCATCCTTCTTCGAGATCCATTGATCGTGCTTCGTCATGTCCTCTCCCTTTGCAAGACACGTATCAAGACCCCCCTGAACAATCTCAAAAGAAAATAAATTAGTTGATCTTTCAATTGCTCTTGCCAACCACTTTGATGTGTTTACTCAAGAAGAAAACCTTTCTTCTTAGCCATTAATTGTAAAATTCTATCATGGAATGTTAGAGGGGTGTCTCTCCCTCATAAAAAGTATGGGATTAAGGAGATTATTAAAAAATGGAAACCTGATATTTCCTCCAAAAAGTAAATCTCAGTAGTCCTAGACTTGACTTTTCTTTATGTAATGTATGGAGAAATGACTCTTTTCTCTACACATCCCATAGAGAAGGTTGAGTTGGTGTTGTTATTGGTTTATCTTCATGGATTTATAAATGTGTCATTGATAAAGGGGAAGCCTTCACACAATTGTGTGTGGATCCTCACTTTTATCATTTAAAAGCCAATTGGATTTTTCTCTATTTATGCCCCAAACAATGCAAAAGAAATGAGTCTTTTATGAGATTTGATGGAAAATAATCTACCTAATGCAGATTGGGTTGTTGGATGTGATTTTAATATGGTAGAACACTCCATATAGATCATAGCTGGAGCAGCTAGACTAAGCTTAGTTATGAAGAATTTGATAAATCGTTGGATTTTGATAATACAATTCAAGTTTTAAATCCTATTCATAAAAAAAATATCTCATCATAATCAAAACTAGTTTACTTGGTCCAATTGCAAATTTGGAGAGGATAGGAAAATCAGTAGGATTGACAAGTTCTATGTTTCTCAGAACCTACAAATGGTTCATGACTCCTCTAGAATTTGGGTAAAACTCAATTCTTCATCTACCCTCTCTGACCATTTTTTCATCGTTTTCTCTATTTCAAGGTCTAATATTAACTACAAGGAGAACCAATTACCTTACAAGCTTAACACCTCTCACTTAAAAGATCCTACTTGTGTTGTTGTTTTGATTGGTATTTGGAATTCTATTCCCAAACCCAAGGATGGAGAATCTTATAGAGATTGGTGGTATAATGCTACCTCTCAGTGTGTTAAGTTTCTATGGACCTTTGGTAGAAGACTAGCATGAAAAAGAAAATGTGTTTGGCTCCCTTAATGGTTCTCATAACTAGACTCTGAGGCCATGACTCAGGGATTGGACATCCATACTAAGTAGTTATATGATCATCTTGAAATCTCATTTCTTTGTCAACCCAAGGAATATACTTGAAATGGGTCGGCAAGGTATATGCACTAAAGTCCTCATTGTAGTCATTCTACTAAAGAGAAAACATTTATGAAAGTAAAGTGTATGCAAAAAGTAATAACTCAAATGCTTGAATATAAAATACCTTGAATTCAGAAAGAACAAGAACTTAGTCCATAGAAAGTAAGCAGGAAACTACTCTATGTGTCTTGGCTGTAGGAATAGTCACATGATGATTTCTAGTGGTTGTAGGAACAGTCAACCACCAGGACAACAAAACTAAATTATGAAGGAAAAGAACTTTTAAATACAAAAAGGGTGAAATTATTACAAAGTAGGCCCCCTTAGTAAGTCCTCACAAAACTCAACTAAGTGTTAAAAACCAGAATATTATCTTATTAATCTGAAAAACACTTGTTACATCATAGTATTTGCTGAAAACTATTCTGCAACAAAAGACTGAAAACTACAATAGTTGATGTTCATTGTCCCTAAGAAGGGATATTTGAACTTATTTATAATAAAGAAACTCTTAACTAACTCTATCTACTAGCAAGTATGCTCCCAAAACATTATGAGGATGCCATTTATTACAACATAAGAAAGAGAACGGGGAGTTACACTCCGAATAGGAAACAATCAAGCTATTTCAACTACAGAGGAAATCCAGCATAACTATCCCTCCTAGATTTACTCTCCAACAAACATGAATACTGAAGTTTCATAATTACATTCTTTGAGTCGTAGATAACCAACTATTGACTCCTTCAATACTCATCTTGATAAGACTTTTCTTCAACCAACTAACTAGCATGAACTCCCACATTGTGAATCTTTGACCTTTTCTTGTTCTTCATTAACTCTTGCATCATATCATTAGCATGTACAAAAAAAAGTATATATATTCCATGTCAGAATAACATTTATCTAACTACATGCAAGATTAATATGGATAAATCACATAGCATGGCCACTTCATCATTAATCATTATTTTATCCAAAAGGAATATATATAAGGGTAAGATCATGACATTTTGTCAAGTTCATGAAAACATAACAAGATCATTGTTTAATAGAGTTTTAGGACTTAGACAGTATCTAGACCCTTGTCAAAACCTAGCAAAAGTATAGAAAACATAGACAAAATTGAGTCATTATTTGAGCTCATCATTACCCCCAACCTATCTTCCCATTGGTCCTCTAGTAGGCACAATGTTCTGCATTTTAGTTTGCAACCTATAATCACCAGGAATAACCTAGCTTGATCCTTTATTATCAAGGCTCTAGTAGAACCCTTTGTTTTTCTCCAGTCTGTCCCATCTGGCTTTTTCTACATCTTCATCAAAAACATTCCTCAACTGCCTGCAATCTGGAATTGGCCATAGGAGCATTGGTGGGTAAAAAATGAGAGGAAGCCAATTATTTAATTTTGATCATCCTAGGTGTATGTACCATGATGCCCTTTTAATAGCTGCATAATAATTTTGGAGGGAATGTGGTTCTGCCTACTGCAATTCCTCTATTAAACTGTTCCATCTTTTTGCCAAATATCCCAATACTGTTTGTCCCATAGTAGCATTGTAGTACCCCTCCTCGATCAGACTCTTTTGTATCTATGTTTGACTTCAATTGATTATTCAGTGGAACATTATTGTTATATATGATTCAGATTTTATGCAATGGTATTTCATGCTTTATTTGGATTTATGGTGTATGCTTTTATGCAGTTTTTCAGTGCGTATAATTAATGTTATTTTATGAATCATTATCATGGACTAACACTTTTACCTTATATGTGCGATGCGTTATTCATATGTTGCATGTCTGCATGTGTATGGGATGCAAGGGGATGATTTTCCTTCACTCACTCCGGTGAGACAGGGAACGTCACAATTCTCCTTCATCGGTGTGCATGTCATGTTTGTTTATATATATATTTGTCTATATGCACATGTGGTTCTTTGGTGCAGGACATTGCAGGTACAAGTACCGGGTAGGTACGGGGTATCGACTCCACCCGGTTTCATAGGTCTAAGTGTGCCTTATATGTCCGATGGGAGTGGAGGAGATAGTGGTTGGACCCTAACTTGACCCACAGTTACACTTGTGTGAGTGTTGTCAGTCGGTTGTCTTCCCCGTCTGGTCGGTATGCAAGTCATAGTGCTTTGGTTTGGTTAGTTGTGAGTCATCATTTGATCATTCTTTGTTTTGCATGCTTTCATGTATTTGAATGGTTATTCATTTGAGTGGATGATGCTATCTTTATGTGGGCATAATTAGTTGATTATTGTGCTCTTAAGTCTATTGATTTAATTAAACTAATGATTTGCTAGATTAAATGGTTAAATGACTTATTTTATTGTGTAAAGTTGCATTAAAGTATATTGTGGAAAGAAACAAATAATTGCCCAGTCATTTAAGTGTTAAATGATTATGTTGAAGGAAAGTATTGTGAAAAAGGAAATGAAATAAAAATAAAAAGATTTTCCTTTTTACCTTTCCATTTGACTTTTGTATTTTTGTTGTTGGAAAAGAATTGTTTTTGGAAAAAGGGTAAATCTGAGTGCTTTTTACTTTTTAAATAATTTAATCTGATTAAAAAAAACTTTTAACCTAGAAGTTTAGGTTGAAATTGTTTTCCCATATATTCCTGGAAATTCATGGGAAGGAAGAGGCAGAATTTTTGAAAGAGAAATTGGGAAAACCATTCTGAGAGAGGAGCTAGAATTGGATTTGGGTTGCAAGGACTGGGATTCTTCCATCATTTTTCTTGCTAGCTTGCTTGAAGGTTGGATAATCTCTTCTTGTTTGAAATTTAATTTTGAATATTTTAGTTTCTTCTTGTGTGTTGGAAAAGTGCAAATCTCTTGTAAATCCTTGTTGAATGGTTGGAATGAAAGAA
Source organism: Cryptomeria japonica (assembly GCF_030272615.1). Lineage (NCBI taxonomy): Eukaryota > Viridiplantae > Streptophyta > Pinopsida > Cupressales > Cupressaceae > Cryptomeria > Cryptomeria japonica. The sequence goes on along the minus strand of NC_081407.1, from coordinate 682,847,497 downwards.
AGAGTGCTTGTTATTGTTGGTTTTGTGGAACTCATATCAAATGTTTACATATTGGAAAAAACGGTTCATTTCTCTAATTGTTGTTTGTTATTTGTTCTTGAAAATCAAATTCTTGATTTACCTCTGCTATTTGGAATAGAAAGAATTAGATTTAGCTTGTTGTGTGCTTTCTAGTATCTAATGGCCCAAGATTTGGGGTTTATGTTGGTAAAAATTGGTTGTTTACCTCTTGATAGATGTTAGGAATTCTTCCTGTGTAATGGAAGTGAGGAAATTGATCTTAATCCTTCTCCTATCTGATTAATTCTTCTTTGGTTGCCTAAATCTTTTTTTTATTGGGCTCTTGTGTGATTTTAATTCACCATTTACCTTATTGGTAAATATCCCTTTGTAATTTGGATTTTGGCACTCTGTGTGTGTGTGTCCGTGAAATGAACAGGGGATGAATCATTTTCATGTTAAATCGATTTTGCATCATATTGATTTTAAATGCTATGGAAGTATGTTTTATTTTATTAGATTTGACCTTACCTTACCCCATGGCAAGCTAGCCCCACCATGCGGGTCAAGAGTGTCTGCTACCCGCAGGTAGCAGTGCTATCGGTCGACAATAATGTTACGCGTAGTAGCACTACCAATCAGCAGTAATGTTATGCATAGTAGCACTACCGGTCGGCAGTACTACTACACGGTAGCAGCACTACTAGTCAGTAGGCTTGCTACCGGCGGGTAGCAATACTACCAACGGGTAGTGCCCATTGTTCCGACAATAGCACTACCACGGGTAGGCTTTGGCCCCCATGTGACCTTGTACCCTTCACGGTATAACTTTGTATGTGCCATTAATTTAATTTTTATAAAATGAAATATTTTTAAGTTGGTTTTTAATGTTAAATATCAATGGTAACTTGTAAAGTGATTTTTATTATGTTGATTTAATAAATTTATTTATTGAAATCAAGGCATGAATTATGAATTCAAATTGGTAAATTTGGATTTATTCTGGAAATGGATTAAAAGCCTATTAGTAATTCATATTTTATTCGGTTGAATATTTAATGTGGATTTTATTCTTATTGGAATATTGAATTGGAAATTGTATAGAGATGAATGAAGTTTCTGAATGAAAGGTTGTTTTATTTAATTTTAAATCCATGAAATTGCAAGTGTTATGATGCTGATTTTCTCAAAGATTGTCTGAGTGCGGACTTAGTGATAATTGTTTTCCCTGCAAAGAGTTTTATTGTGGTTGTTTCTCATCTTTGGTTCAGTCATCCTATTGTGGCGTATTTGGTACCTTTGACCAAGTGATATACGATGACCTCATTGACTTAACCATGTAGTGTCTTTGCCTTATGGTTAACCAAGAGTTAGTATGTCCTTGTGTTTGACCACTTGTTTTTGGATAGTGGTATTATGGATGTCTACTTCGCCATAGGGTCCTCATGGAGTGGCCATGTTTGTTTAGTGTCCTTTGAGAGAGTGGCTTTCGAGTGGGGGTCGTGCCCAAAGTGGATGGCAAGTTAACCCATCGAAAGTCAAATAATAAGTGATAATCTAATTAATTGATTAGGTGGGTAGTTCATAACATTAAATAAGATATTGTACCTCACGCATAGGTGAGTGCTTGTACAAGGCTCATAATGCAGTGAGAAGGCTTGGAATGGAAAACCAACCACCTTGTCTTCATGAAAGGCTGGAAGGGTCTGCATGACACTTAGTTGGAGCCGGAGGTTTGGGAAAGGTTACTAGGATAAACCCAGGATGGGGGCCGGGACCTATGGAGGCCGACCATGGTAACCATCATAAGCTATGTGATGACACTCTCTCTTTAGGTTCACTTGTGTTTTGTGATGTTGAATCACTTGTGTATTTGTGATGTTGAGTCACCTGGAATATTGTGGAGTCGTATTGTATTGTCACGGAGTCGTATTGTTATGTCGACCATGTCATGCTTTTGCTTGCTTCAGGGTCTTCTGCTATCTCCTAGCATGGTGGGGTGATTTCCAGTTTGGGATCACTTGGTCGGGTGGTAGTGCCACTTCCCATTATATGTTCTTGTTTGTACCTTAATGTGAGGATTGGCTTCGCAGGTGTTTCTGTGGTTCGTGACTCATGCTTTATCTCATGTTTGGAGATTATTACTCTTTGGAGACCTATGTGGTCAATTGTATCAATGAACTTTTGGAGCCTTGTATTTGGTTAAGTTGTATCTTTATATGTATATTGAGATCCATGTATTGGAGGATCAATGTAATCCTAGTTTGGATGTTATTTATTAGCTTTCTTGATGATTGTGTAAATGCTTATTGAAGAGAAATTATATTTTATCCTTTCAATCTTTCAATGGTGTAATCTGTTATTGCATATGGCTTATTATGTTCTATGAGTTTGGATGGATTATTGGATTAACCTTAATTGTGGAGTTTAACTTGTGATTTTATTCTTCGTTGGTAACCCTTAAGGAATTCTGGTGTAAGTCTTTTGCTTGTGTTATTATCGTTCATGTTCTATTTTATGCACTTAATATGTTTATACTTTAAGAAAAAATAAATTGTTTCACCCTTAGTTGTGGTTATTTCTTTGGGGTTCCTAGCGAGGCATTACAAGCACTCATATGCTCAAACTCTTGGAATATCTCCTCTCTTGAGGCTAAGATTTAATATTTACATTCAAGTCTATATAAAATATTTTGCCAATCAAAGTAGAGGCATCTTGGATTTATAGCTTCAGCCCTTAAGGATAGGGGAATCTGAAGTTCCTCTTCCCTATATGCTCTAAACTGTTGCCCCCAATTATTTTCATTTTGAATCCATGACATGAAAGCTCTGATATAAATATCACCAATATACAACAAAGGATTCTAATCATTGTCATTAGGAACTGCATAATTGTGAAGATAAAACTCACAAAGAAAATTTTTAGTTGTTGTAGGAGAGGACTGATACATCTAATAAAACTCTTAAGGACATTCAATGGAATGATCTAAATCTAAAATAATTCTTGACAATTTGAAAGAGAGATTGAGTTCTTTAAGGTACATGGCATATACTCGGGGTGGTATTCTACATCCTATAATTTGTGGTATCATGGTTACTACATTATCCACCTTATTCTGTAATGTAACAATTTCTTTATTTTTCTTCTCAATCTCTTCATCTTTCTGACTAATTATTTCCTGCAACTTAATTTTTCCTTTAATCCATTCTTCCTCTTTTATTAACATATCCATATAAATCTAAAGCTACAGACATCCATGATGAATGAGTGGGTCTATGTCTTTCAACATGGGGCCTTTTATGAACTAATTCTCCTTCTTTTTCCTTTTTTGGTTCTTGCTTAGCCATTTGTTCTACTACAACAGCTAATCCAGCAAGGCCACTCAAACTTATATTCTCTTGAATTTGTTCTTCCTCCATTACTAGGCCTTGTTGTTCTTGAGATAAATCTTTCATTTCCTCATTTTGTGCCAACTCTTCCTCTCTTTCCTCTGCACTGAGAGTAGAGTGCTCAGACCTTGAAGAGTCAATTTGAATATTTATTCTAGGCTCATTATGTCTAATTTTCCTAGGTTTCCCTCTGAGCCTGTGGCTTATTCTTTATGGTGTCTTCTCAACTATTTTGGAGGGTTTGGAATGTTTAGGTTTTTTAATAGATGTACCAACCTGAGTAGTGGCAGCAGGCAACTTTTCCTCTTCATGTTTCCTTTTCTATTTTTTGTTTCTGTGTCCCTTCCCTTGTTGCTTCATTTTTCTTTGCCTTACCTTTCTCCTTTTGGATAATAGCCCTAGTCTTTTTTGGATTTTCAGTTTGAATATTGACATTGGGGTCTGTTGAAAATTTACTTGTATCACTAGATAAAGGTTTTTCTATAGGAGAATCTATAGTAGAGGAAACCCTAGATGTTGAAGCTCCCGAGGTTATTTTAACAGTTTCCTTTGTTTCCCTAGCCCTTGATTTTGAAGATTATCCCCTACTTCTAGCATTAGTTACTTTAAATTTCTTTACTACCACATATTCATCCCAAGTCATCTAGGAAACATCTTTTAAAGATCTTTCTACAAGAAATTTGATCAAACAATGATGAGAGACAAAGTTTGACCTACCTTTATGTGTTTTAGCTGCCATGACTGAGAGAAAATTGTACAAGGGATTTGGCACATTCATCCTTCCGCCATGTCTCATGTGGCTCAACAGTTTGAAATGAAGAGAATGTAGGCAAGATTGTCTACCCTCATAGGTAAGATATTTGATCACGTACATTGCTACTTGTTTCCATTTTTCTAGCAAAGAAAGTCTCCTAGTCCCCTAATTGTCCACATTAAGAGGAGGGTCATGAGGTCTGGAGAACTTTGCCCTAGCAGACCTAACATCTTTAGACTCTAGATATTTTTCTCCTTGCATCGGTAGCCCTAAGACCTCTACTATTCGTTCTTCTATAGAAATTACTATCAGTCCTTTCACCATTGCTTCACCATTGGAGAAGGTTTGAGAAAATTCTAAAGCAATGTCATTGTCAAAACCATTAAGCTTTAGGAAATAATTCATCCATCCACATTGTCTGAATTCTGGCTCACAAAGGTGATCTTGTAACTGTAGCAGTATGGTATGAGTTGTAGGCTCATTCTTGATAAGAAACCCTCCCATAGTTTACATCTAGCTATATCCTTCTGACTTTTTGAAAATATTGTTCTAAAAAGTATAAATGTTTCCTACAACTTCCAACCTTTTGCCAAGTCAAAACCCTTCAAATTCATATTTCTCGTCTTATCACATAATAATGACAATTAAATTTATTGAAGAAGGCTATTATGACTTTAAATGTTGGTAGCACCAGTACAACTAGGCTCAATCGTGCAACTTTAAAAGAGAGGTCATGTCACTTAATATAGACTATCACAAATGATATAATGGCATATTTCCAAAAGATTTGATGACGTGGATGACATATTATGACACACCATACCTTTCCCCCCCCAACCTAAATTTTGACAAGTGTCCACACATGTCATGTAGGAAAGCGGAAAAGAATGTGCTATGTGAAATATTTATATTAATTTAAATGGTAGTAAAATAAATGCATCTAAAAGAAATAGTATATACAATGTGTTAAGTACATACCTAGAGCATGTAGAATGCATAAGATCCAATCATGTTGGAAGTAATTGCAATACTGAATTGATAAACTGGTTGAAAATGCGAAAGGGAAGGAAGTGAAGGGGATGTGGAAGAGAAGAACATGAGGTGGAATGATGATGTATTTATTGATGGAGAATGTACTCCCACAAAAAGTGGAAGTGTTTATTATGCATGTGATGACATGACTAGGGAGAAGGTGGGACATCAAGTCCACCTTCTTCGACTGCAGGATTTTCAGAATGGGAAGATGCATTGAATTGTTGAAAGAACTCCTATTTGGAAGATGGTTTATGATAAAGCTTTGGGTGATGACCATTGACTAGCAACTTGAATTTCACTGGGTCAATAGTTATGAGTTGTACAGGCTACAGCTCCATTAGGAAAAACTTCTGTAATTTCATATGGGCCTAACCATCCTATCTATAATTTGCCCATGTTATCCTTATATCTATAATCATAGAGGATGTGAGAATTTGTTGAAAATAGCCAAGATCTAGGGCACAATGAATATCACAATAGAGAGACAAAATATTGATAAGAATAAATTGTATTCAAATCAAGATAAAAATACTAATCAACTGGATCATCAAGAATTGTTACATACAATGTAGATGAGTCTGCTTATAAAGGCAAGGCTAGGAGACAAGAGAGAACACAATAATGACATGTGGCTCAATGAGATGCAAGGTTAGGTAGGATAAATAGTAAAATATTCCACATGAGGTGGATCACCCACTAAGGGTGGAATTATCACTCCACAATAAGTGGATATGATAAAGTAATAACAAGATCACACCATAAAAGGTGGAATTTCTCCTACATACACACTCCCAATGTAGCACATCTCCCTAAGTATCTCATATGCAAACTACAATTATATGCATCTACCTAAGTAAACTTAAGTAAAGTGTAATTATATCCAAGATGAATAAATAATTACACCAACAGAGGAGTTCCCAATCTCCTATTTGGAATTGCTTTTCCCTGAAATATTTATCATGTCATTTGATCCTTTCATTTTGTAGCATTTATGTTTGATGTAAAATTAATTTTCTTATTTCATCCAAAGCATTTAATTGCAATTTTTTTTCTTTTTGTGTTGCAGATATGTCCATTCCAAGTTCAGGTGTTGTCCTCAATGTTTTATGTTCAAATTCAATGGGCATCATTGTTGTTTTTCCATATAACATCTTAAAAGGAGTAAATCTTGTTGTTGTTTTCCATGATGTTCTATATGCCCATACTACTTCAAGTAGTCTGGCTTCAATCTTTCCTATGCAAAGTCATTGTTTTAGTGAGAATAGCTTCAATTTCCTTGTTCGTGATTTTGATTTGTCCATTAGCTTGTGGATGGTAAGGTGTAGATTTTCTATGCCTGATATTGTATTCATTTACCAATGTTGTGACAAGAGTGGAGGTAAATTGAGCCCCTTGATCTGTTACTATTTATCTGGGAACTCCATAATGGGTGAAGATCATAAAGAAATTCTGGTACTTTGTTATCCCTTGCATGCTTCATGGCCTTAACTTCAACCCATTTTGTCACATGGTTAGTAAAGACCAAGATGTAAGACTTGACATTTGATGGTGGGTCAATAGGCCCTACAAAGTCAAGTCACCATTTGTCAAAGGGTGTTACCACCACTTGTGGATATAATGTAATTTCATCCAATCTTCTTGGTCTCCCCATTATTTGGCATCTATCACATTTTCTGGTGTATTTGGCTGCATCCTTGCGCAGGGTAGGCAAATAGTATCCTATATTGACTATCTCAATGGTTGTCCTTCTAGCTACAAAATGTCCTCTATAGGGCTCATCATGGCATGCATGCAGGATGTCATAAGTTTCATCCTCCTAGACACACCTTCTCATTACTTAGTCTGGTCCAGTATAGAATAGGCACCCTGCTACCCAGGAGAAATTAAAGCTCTTTTCTACAAGCAATCTCTTTTCTTTTGGTGAGAAATGAGGAGGAATCTTGTGAGCAACTAGGTAGTTGCTATGTTAGCATAACAAGGTGTATAGACAACAATAGAAAACAAATATTCATATGGAAATGAGTCATTAATGACTTGTGGATCTTCATTTGTTGTTAATCTTGATAGAAAATCTACTACCATATTGGCTTTCCTTGGCTAGTCAACAATGGTAATATAAAATTATTACATCAACAATATCCATCTTTCTAATCTCCCTAAAATTGAGGGTTTATTCATGAGGTATTTAATGGTTACATGATCTATATGAACAAAGATTTGGTAGACAGTGATGTAGTGTCTAAACTTATTAAGTGCATATGTGACTACTAACATCTCTTTTTTTGTGACAGTGTAGTTAAATTTAGGTCCTTGCAATTTTTTACTGATAAAGTAAATAGTAGTTTCTACGTTGGCTTCTTTTTGCCTGGAAACAACACCTATAGCATAATCTGATGCATCAGTACATGGATATGAAAGGGGAGTTCCCAATTGGGTCCTTTAAGAATAGGTGCGTCTAGGTCATTGCTATTTTTAATTCAAAAAAGGCTTTCTCACACTATGGTGTCCATTGGAATTTAGTATCCTTTGTCAATAAATTATACAATGGTCTTGCCATTGTACTAAAATATTTTATAAACCTCGTGTAATACCCTACATGTCCTAAAAAACTTCTGACATCTTTTTGTTTACCAAGAGTAGAGAGATTGAGAATTACCTCTGTTTTAGCAGAGTCAACCTGGATACCAACTTGTAAAATGAAATGGCCAAGCACAACTCCCTCTTGCATCATCATAAAACACTTTTAATTGTTCAAGGATAGGTTGTGATTCTCACATTGCTACAAAACTGTTTCCAAGCGGCTTAGTGCTTCCTCATAAGTGCCCCCATAAGTAGTAAAGTCATCCATGTAGATTTCCATGCAATCATGTGAGATATCAAAGAATATACTTATAACTGCTCTTTGAAAAGTATCTGGAGCTTTACATAATCCAAATGGGAGTACAGAGTAGGCATAGGTTCCCCATGGGCAAGTAAAGGTTGTTTTTACTTGGTCCTCGGGTGCAATTTTTATCTGGTTATATCCACTAAAACCATCCAAGAATGAAAAATATTGTTTTCCTACTAAAGAATCCAGTACTTGGTCAATAAAAGGAAGTGAAAAATGATCCTTCTTGGTTGTAGCATTAAGCTCTCTATAATCTACACAGGCCCTCTACTTTCCATTCTTTTTAGGCACTATAACTATAGGGTATTACCCATTGGCCGTCAGAAACTAGGTATATAAATCTTGCATCTAGAAACTTTTGAAGTTCTCCTTTTACTATCTCTCTTAATGTAGGATTGATTCTCCTTTGTGGTTGTCTCACTAGTCTGCAATCTTCTCTAATATAAATCCTATGTGTACACAACTTAGGATCCAAACCTTTCATGTCATGGTAATCCCATGCAAATGCTTGCTTGTGAGATTTAAGCAATTCTATCAAAGACACAATTTGATCTTGAGTGAGCTTATTATTAATATTCAAACACATTCTTGGTGACACTTCTATTTGTTTGGTCAATTCAATCATAGATGCTTCAGTAAAATATGGCATTTGTACCTCATGTGGCAATAGTGTATGAAGTAAATCTTTGGCTATAGGAAATTTGTCTGAATTGGGAGCAAGAAGGATTGACTGTAATGGACATGCAAAATTTGATGAACATCCATATGGTTGCTTGACTGCTCCATAATGATTCTGAAGGATGTTGGAGAGTATTTCATCTTCCTCTTGAAGCTGCAAGAGGGGATCCTTATCTATCACCATAAGTTGTGCAACTGAATTGACTTCATCTGTTTCTCCCCCTATGTTAGGCCACATCAGTTGTGTCAAGTCAAGCTGAGGTTTTGTTGCAGGATAAAGTGCAAGCTTCTTAGCTGACATACCATATGAAATTATCATATCCCCTGACCTACATCCTCTAAAATTATTTGTTGTAGCTAACCAAGGTTTGCCCAGAATAATGAGATATCCTTCCAAAGTTGCCTTTGGAGATAGAATCATAAAATCAGTTGGGTATTCCCAAGAATCCAGGGTGACTACAAGGTCTTCCACCATACCATCAGGTCTAACAGTATAACTATCTACTAGTTGCAAGACGGTAGGGGTAGGTCTTAGAGTAGGGATGTCTAGATGTTGCATGACATCTTTTGTCGTCACATTGATAGCTGCACCTAAATCAATTAGGGCATTTTGAACTTGGATTCCATTGATGACAATTCCAACTACGGGGCTACTAGGCTCAGAATACTTAGGAACAATCACCTTCCCAAGCATGATATTAGCTAGTTGACCTATTACATGCACTATTTGTGGATCTGTTTCCTTTCTTCTTGGTTTATTTAAACAAGCCTCTTTGATTTCTTAAATGTTGTAGATTGGGACATCTTTAATGGCTTGGAATAAAGGAATTTTGACACAAACATGTTTTAGCTTATCTATCAGATCAAACATTGGTTCCTCCTTTTGCTTTGTTACTTCCATCTAAAGCCTTTGGGGAAATGGAGGAGTTTCATCAGATTTTTGTGGTTGACTAGGTGGCACAAGTGGACTAGGCAAATTATCCTACTCAACTTCTTATGTAGGCAACTCAATTATCACTGGGAAAGAGGGTGTTGGTAGAGTTGTCCTTGATTAGAGATGTATATCACTTATGCTTACAACATATGCAAGATATTGATTTGGATCAGTAGAATAAACAGGTTATTTTTGTGGTTTGTTGTTTGGATTAGGGATAGGTTGTGTTCGCAATTGAGTAGGTCTAGGTGCACTAGTATTTGGGTTAAGAGAAGGCATTAGGGCTTGCTTTTGTTGAGGTTTTTGAGATGGTTGTAGGTAACCAGTAGAATGGTTTGGCCATTGTTGTCCTCCCCTCCATTGGGATGTATGTTGCCAATTCCCTTGAGGTGGTTGCCAACCCCCTTGAGGTTGTTATTGATTCCCTTGAGGTTGAGACCATGGAGATGGGGAGTTCTGATAATCGGGCCATGTATTTTGATTATTCCAAGGTTGTGAAGGAAAATTTTCATAGTTTTGTGGGTAAGAAGGTTGCCACTGACTATTAGTATTATAAGAATTTGTATAAGGACCATTGAAAGATAGTGGGTCTTGTGGCATACCTTGTCTTAGAGCCCATGGCCTTCTTTGTGCAGTGTAGAAAAAATGATCTTCATCTCCTTCAATTGGCTTGAACTCTGGTGGAATTGGTTTTCTTTCAATATTAGCTATTGTTTTATATCTACAATCCTTTCTCTTTTGTCTACAGTGAGGGAAATATTATGCCAACATTGTTTCTGCCTCCTCATGCTTTGTTTTGGCTTGAAGTGTATCTAGTTGAGTAGCCTTATTGTTTATTATGTCTTGTTTGAAATTTGATAGTAAATTAGTGATCTTCATCCTTGAGACTCCATTAGTGGAGGATTTACCCATACTAGGTTGGTAACCTCTTCCTTTATTGACAGTTGCTCTAGAGTAGTTTTGACATATTTTCTTGATAACATCCCAAGGTACTTGAGTAATATCTCCTCCCATCAGGTCGAAGGCTTTAGTACAACCCTCGTTGATTCTTCCGAGGAAGAGCAACTTTTGAGATTCTTGACTAAGTGCATGATCTAATGATTTTTGCAAACAAAATAAGAATCTTGAAATGTATTCCTCCAAATTCTCATCTTCCTTTTGCTGCATCCGGAAGATGTCATCTCCCCTCATATTACCACTTCTACAATACTCTTTATATTTCTCAAGAAATTTTGTTTTCATGACGTCCCAACTCTTTACAACATCTCTTCCTAAACTCATGAACCATCTTAATGCTTCTTCTTTCAGAGTGGTAGGAAACAGTTTAAGCCTATGAGCATCTATGGTGCAGTCATAGCTTCTACAGAGGCTATCAAATTCAAACAAAAAAGTATCTGGGTCCTTTGTTACTAGACCATAGTATTTAGGGAGAACTAAAGTAGGGATATTTTTTAGATTATTGATATCATTTTGATCAGTGATAGGGAATTCAAATTGGTTATTTTGATTTTGTGCAACCATCCTTGGTTGATGATGTATTAAAGCATATGGGTTCTCAAAAGGAATTGGGTTAGTGGGGTCTTCTAAAGGATTTATGTCTTGGTCTCTTCCATCTTATGGCTGATTAAAGGATTCTTCTCAGTAATTATTAGGATAAGGGTCATTAGGAAGAAATCTCCCTAAGGCATCTCTTCTCCTATGCATGCAATGTTAACTCAGAAATAGCAGTAGATCATTACTATGAAAGTAAAAACTGTATGTAAAAAAAACTTTGACACTAGTGGAAATAAAACATAGCTACAAATGACTGCAAAAGGTTCCCTAGTTTGACATCATCCCTGACAACTACGCCAAAAAAGTTTGGCTCCCTTAATGGTTCTAATAACTAGACTCTGAGGCCATGAGTTAAGGATTAGACATCCATACTAAGTAGTTATATTATCATCCTGAAAGATCATTTATTTGTCAACCTAAGGCATATACTTGAAATGGGTCAGGAAGGTATATGCACTAGAGTCCTCATTGTAGTCATTCTACTAAAGAGAAAAAAAATTCTAAAAGTAAAGTGTATGGAAAAAGTAATAACTAAAATGCTTGAATAAAAACTACCTTGAATTCAGAAAGAACAAGAACTTAGTCCATAACAAGCAGACAGGAAACTACTCTGTCTACCTTGGTTGTAGGAATAGTCACAAGATGATTTCCAGTGGCTGCAGGAACAATCAACCGCTAGGACAACAAACTAAATTCTGAAGGAAAATAATTATTGAATACAAAAAGCCTGAAATTCTTACTACGTGGACCCCCTTAAAAAGTCCTCACAAAACTCAACTATGTGTTACAAACCAGAATATTATCTTATTAACCTGAAAACACTTGCTACATCAAACTATGTGGTCATGTATTAACCCTTGAATGAAACTAATAAATTGAAAGGAAAGTTGTGAAGTAGAATGCTAAATGTTATACCTCAAGCTTGTTGTAGTTGATTATGATTGATGATGCAATTATCTTTGAATGTGATCACAAGTGTTGATGCAATAACATGACATGACATGAAAAGACATAAATCAATCATTTTGAGCTTAATCAAATAGGTAGAACAAACAGTTAGACTACCCTTATCAAGCGAAAACTGTGACACATCCAACGTTGAAAACGAGATCAAATTATCAACCATCAAACTATCACAAAGTCAGTCTAAATGCATGGATGATATCTTTTGAATAATGATTTTCACATGATTGTTCAAGTTTTTTCTATATTGATTTTTGCTATCATGATTTTTGAGTGACTCTAGGATGTCTTTGACTAGAGGAACAAGGAAGAAACATGATATTTTTCTTGTCTGATGTCTATAAATTAATCATTAATATGTGCAAATTTGTCTCAGGACATGATCATCGAAGTATCATCGAAGACATTTTTTATTTGCCTATTGAAATGATTAATACTTCATGTTTTATGCAAGCAACACTCAGGTCATCTTGGTTCAATTATACCTTGATGCTTGTGCTAACTTGCCATATCAAAATCCAGGAAAGTAGTGCTCAAGTCATCATAGTTTAATTATACCATCGATGTTTACACTCACTTCCCACATTTTAAAAAGCTCAATGATGACAAAATGCAATAATCCAATGACTGGTCCGATCGTAGCTTTGCATTTTATTTTCATTTGCATTCGCATTTAAGCTTGCATTTCATTCTTGCATGGGATCTCGCATGCTCCTTTTATCCAAGGTTAAATCTATCGCAGGAATCATCAAGGTATCATCACAAGTGTATACACAATCAAAATAATGACTCATATCTCTCCAGATATTGTTGACCCAATGAAAATCTTATGCTGCCCTCTCAATAGAACCAATATCAACATATCTAAATCTTTCTGCAATTTGATATCAACGAATTGTCAGTTCTTTATCCAATCATTCTTAACCATTCTATCAATTGATCACATTTCATCTATTCTATCATGTCTTATACATGATGAATCTTTCCTAAAACCGGACATTCTGATCATGTCTTATATAGGATATATCATTCCTAAAATCAGACGCTTTGATCATATTTGTCTTATACAGGAGGTGTCATTCCTAAAACCAAATTGAATCTCGATCTTATCAATCTAATCAATCAAGCTTTATCAATAATCAAGAACCACATCACCGTGATTATAGAACTCGCATTTTCATCAACCATAGTTACAAACATCAAATCATTTCTAATTGGGATATCAATTTCGCAAAAATTCGCAAAACTCCAAATATCAATTATCTCAATTGATCTCCCAAGGGGGCATCATCATACCGCAATCTATCAATCAATAGTTGGGGCATCCTATCGAACCAATATCATCATTAAAATGAGAGTATTCTTTGAATCAACACATCATCACACCTCGCTTCAAAGAGGGGCAAAATGTATACACCTAAAAATGGTCTAAAGATAATTAATTAAATAAGCAATTATTTAATTAATCCCCCTTCCTAATTTAATTGAATTCACTAAGCAATTTGATTAAATTCCCCCTTTCATCTACTTATTAATAAATCTAAGGATTTATTTAATAGGTTCATTTTCATAATCCTCTGTGATTAGTTAATAAAATTAGTTAATCTATCCCCCCATCTTCAATTAATTTTTCTAATCCCATAATTAATTAAAACAAATCAATTTATGAGTTGTTGAGAACTAATTAATCTTATTTCAATGTTTAAAATTCAAATTACCCACATGCCTCCTAATTTCTAACCACCTAACCTAACCCCTTCTAAACCTAACCCATTTCATCTAACCTTGGGTTTAATTAAACCTATCTTAGCTTGCACATTCTAACCTCCTTAGCTTAACCTCCTATGGTGTGGATACTCTTCCCTTGAGACGCATGGCATTCTTGGGCCACATGTCCCCTTTCCTTAGACACTTTCTCTCTCATGAGCAAAGATTCTTGACACTTGTCACCATAGAGATGGAAAATGTTCCCTTTCCACCAACCTCTTTTCCAACCTCCTCTAATTTCACCATTGATATCTTCAGACTCAATCTTGACCGTTGATTCCTGCCACCTCACCCCTGGCCTTGTAAATCCTATAAATATCCCACATTTTGGAGCAATAATCATCCCATCTCATTTGCATCTAATGCATTGTTACTATAAGCATATATCTCTTAGCATATCATTTGAGCATTGTTATTATAGGCAATTGCATCTTAGATCTAGCTTATTTTCTAGCATAATTGTTGAATCGTGTAGCTTAATTATTCTCTTTTCTAGCTTAAATGCATCATTATCATTTCAAATCCTCCATCTAGGTGTAGTCAAGTCACTGGAATTTGCTTATCCAGATCTAAGAGCAAATCCACACACGCATCTCTTAGGAGGCGATAGATCAATTAGCCATGGGTTTATCTTTCTTTGTTTTCAATTTGTTAACCATGCTTGTAATGATCTATTGAGTGTTTTGTGTTGCAACTGCAGGTATCACATTTCTCATAGAGCAAGACATTTTGGCGCCCACCGTGGGGCCAGAAATCTGATTTTTGGCCTCTTAAGCATCATCAAACCTTCATTTATGATCAGGTTGGAATCAAAATTTCGTACGAGTTCCTTTTCTGGCTTGTACGAGCTCCTTTGTGAACTAAAATGACAATCCATCCTGACTCATACGAGTTGTTGATTTGTCGTACAATCTCTATTCTATACTTGTACGATCTCGAAAATATTCTTGTACGAACAGGTAAATCGTGTCATACGACATTCTACTTCTGTGTTTTTAAAATAGACTACATTTTTGGGTTTCATGCTTTGATTCGATTATTACTAATGCTAACCTTGGTCTATTTCTAAGTTTTTTGATAGCCTAACTAGTTTTTTGCAGGATGATTGTCGAAGATTACGCTTGTCAAAGATTCATTGCATAAAAATACATCATGACTACTAATGCATCTATTTTGCAGGTTGCCTAGGAAGAGTCAACTAAACTCTATTACTTCTTTAATCTTTCTATGCATACTTGATTTTGCTAATAGAAATGAACAATCATGTTTTATGTGTTTTGATGATAGGCGAGTATGCTCTCACCTTTCTTAGGTGATCAGAAAGCTAGACTCATCCTTTGCTTTCATTAGTGCATTTCTTTAGTGGGTCTTCCCTCCTAAGGAGCTAATAACTCTTAGTCATTAAGGCCGGTGAGAGGGGAACAACCTAAGTGGGAATGGCTAATGCCAAGTAATCCAACCCACTATAAAATAAATGTGATTTGATGAAAATCAAGTCAGCGACAGTGCTCGGGAATATCTCTCCTCCATACCTTCAGGTATAGAAAACCTTGGTTTTCAAGGCTGGGAGACCTCTTAATTGAGTATTATACCCCAATGTGCCAAACAGATCCCTTACTAGTTCCTGTTAAATTAGAAGCTACTTGATTCACCTCCGAAAGGGTGATAATCTTTGTGCAAGAGAGATAGTAACTCTCCCAAGACACTTGCCATATTGTGCCCCCATTAGCATTTGGAGTCAAATAATACAGCGTTGAGAATCCATTGTGTGAGACTCAGTAGCCGTATTCTGATTAGCTATTGGGTGTGTACCTAACCTTGCAAGCAAAGGTTTTCTCTCTCAGCCAACTTTCTTAGGTAGCATAATATGCTTGAAGGTCACTAATCATATCGCGTGTTTGTTGTGTATTCATCCATAAATCAAAAAATCGGACATGTAAAAATGGAAAACAAAAGAAAAACATTAGACTTCATTGATCAAAATTCGGCCAAACAAACACATTTTTCTTTGCTCTATTCTTTGTCGTATGAGCCATATAGTTTGTTGTATGAGCCTATTAGAGTTGTCGTATGATCCTGGTAGCATAAAATATTTTGTTGTATTGCTTATTAATTTGTGTCGAATGAGACCTTTTGTTTATCGTTTGGCTTAGGGGGAGTTATCGTACGAGCTTGTGCTTTATCATATGAAATTTTTGCTTTGTTGTATGAGCTGTATAAATTGTCGTTTGGGTCTATGTAGTTTGTCGTACAAAATTTTGTCTCTGTTGGTCCAGAATTGTCTTCTTGCACATCTTGTTCAGATCTATCATATTTGCTCGGTCAATTTGTAGTGATCATAAGCACCTGTTCTCTATCATTTTGTGCTTGGATTGTCTCGTTTATTCGATTGGTCAAGTTATCATCTATCAAATCAGACTTTAGACATAAACACCTCAAGATTTTCAAGTACTCACATTCAACAAGTTCAAGATCTAAGCATCTCAAAGTGCATTATCACCCTCTTTGATAAACTGATCACCCTCAACATAGTTTATCATCAGGATCTATCACCCTTTATCACGAAACTACAATGCTTGGTCAGAATAACTTGTCCCACATCGTAGGATATATCATTCCTACTAGACTTGGTTCTTATCAAATCATCATCATTGCACTCCAAAACCGAAGATCAAAAAACTTGCAAACTTTTAAACACTTGAATCATCTTTTCGTGTCATGTTGTGCTATCACATTTACCTTGACAATTGATCACTTATCAAAACAAATTTTTGGACAATCAAATCCTAGCAAAATAACACACGTGTATGCCCATTTTAACCAGAGCTCAGAGACGAAAAATCGTAGAGACGGAAATCAAAAAAATTGGAAATAACTGAAGAGCATATAACCATGGAACATGAAGATGAAATACAAGTTGAAGGAGAAATAATAGAACAAAATATCAGAGACATCAAAAAAGATCCTCAATTCAATAAATTTATGCAGAAATTATTGGAGGGAGGAAAAGAAAAATATTTCCTAATGTTAGCAAAATCTGGTGCTACACTCCCCCAAGATTTTGATGTGAACAAATTGACACAAAAGAAAAGTGATCCTCCCCCTAATAACAAACAATATGATGATATTTTTGGTCTCAAAATGAATGACACGTCAATTCCTAGTAACACCAAAACCAATGAATAAACTTACGTTCCCAAAAGAGATGAAGTAGAAATTTTGAATAACATTCAATTCAATGAAGATACAAGAAGGACTAGAGATGAAACAAGAAGAGATCCAGATCCTCTGAGAATGCAAAATCATGGTTATGCAAGAACAAATCATGTTGATAATCCTATCACAACTCTCACTGCAAACATAAATTCAAGATATGCAAAGAGGAAATGTTAGAAGATACTCACTTCAAGAAATATGTCCTTATCCATTCGACATAAATCTAAACATGATACCATTTCCTATAGGTTTTGAAACTCCTAGATACAAAAAATATGATGGAAGCACTGACCCTCAAGATCATATACGAGAATTTTGCACAATGAGTATGGAGTTTGCACATGAGGATACCTACTTAATGAGATTATTTCCGAAAAGCTTAACTGAACTAGCTATGGAATGGTTCTTCAAACTTCCACCTGGAATCAGATCATTCTCAGAGTTGGTGGATAAGTTTGTTTCACAATATTCTTACAACATACAACATGAAGTAACAATGCTAGACCTATGTAATGCCAAACAAAAGGTTGGAGAACCTTTCAAGACATTTTTACAACCATGGAGATGGTTAGCTTCGCGGTATCCTCATACAGTGCCAGAGTACAAAAAAATGGACATATTCATTGACAACATAAATGATCAAATGAGTTATTATCTAGAGATGCAAGGAAATTATTTTTTTGGAAAAATGATTGATAATGGAATTAGAATGGAGGAAGTCATGATAAAGAAAGGTGACTTGAAAATATACAAAGAAGGAATCCATCCTCCTAATAACAACACTAGTAAAAACAATCACAATGATAAGCCAAAGTTTTGGAATAGAAATAAAAAATATCATCAATAATGGAATAGTGGATAAGAACAATGTGAAACCAAAGCAACTAGTTTTTAATTTATCCCATCACTCAGCAACAGCTCAGCAAAACAACCATCACCAAAAAGCAACTATCAAAAATTTCTTTTGAAGGCAATTTACAAACATTGGTGAACCCCTTGGGTCAACACTAAAGACGCTTATCGCAAACAAATTGAACACTTTACCAGAATAAAGGAACTACGAACCTTAAATAAAACCACCTTGGTGGAATGGTAACCATTATTACGATTTTCATCGAAACAAAGGACATCACATAGATAATTGTCAATGATTGAAACATGTCATCCAAGATTTGATTGATAATGGAGTAATAACTGTGGATGGACATACAACAAATGAATCTCATACAGCTTTTAAAACTCTGCTTCCAAACTATAAGAAAGGTGAAAAACCACGGTGGGAAACCTTACCCACAAGCAAATGATACTACTGCAGATAGTAAGTGTACATAAATGGGGTCTGCACATGTAGAAAGGCCAAGCGTCTAGAGCTCATTGCTCAATCACAAAATGGGAGACACACTGACTACAATTGGATGGTTAAATCCAATAAGAATGTACTGCTAAAATTAGCATCTTCATATGCTGGATTCAGTACTGGTGTAGTTCTGATTGTCTTCACAAAAACCATCCTTCAATCTTCAAATGATGTCTGTGTGTATAGCTTTTCTTATTCTCGCATATACCTTCACACAATCCTTTTTCATATTCCACAATTTATCTTACAAATAAGATCTTACATTTATACCATAACCTAAGACCAATTTTAGTAGGTCGGCTCTACAAGATATTACAATAAAATTAATTTACATATCAATTAATACTCGATGCAATAACTGATTCAATATGTCGGCTTAATGCATTTACAACAATAATAAGTCATCTTCATAGTGTGCCATGCTAATTTGGAAAAGATAAACCTGCCGGTGTAACCTAGACCTATTTGCCGGTAATAGCAAATATGCAAATGCTAATGTACCAATAAACAAAACTCCAAGACAAAGTTTCCACACAATGTCTTCGACATAACCAAGTGTTTTCCATATCATTCCAAGTGTCAGTGATCATTATATCTTGCCGATGTACTAGATATTGGTGTCGCTTGCCAGTGAATGTTGTTGATTCTCCAAAGTGCTAGAGTTGATAAGTGTTTAGTAGGTGTTGACATCAATGACAAAACCATACCAAAATACCAACAATCTCCCCCTTTGGCATTGATGGCAACACAAGATGGAAAAACCATCAAAGTGCCATAACAGAAATGTCAAATACCCAAAAACCAACAATCTCCCGGAATCAAAATACAGATATAGAGAGTAATAATCTCTCCCAAACAACAATCTCTCCCCCTGGGAGCAACATGTGTTTTCTTTGTGTTTTTCCATACCAATCTCTCCTCTTTTGACATCAAATGCCAAAGTTCTTACCAAGCCAAGTTCATATACAAAATACCAATCAATTTAGTATACCAACTACTCCCCCTGAGAAGTAGCTTCCCATCAAAGCCGGAATAAAAGATTTCTTTGTTAATTCTACCGGTTGATGACAATCATCAACTTCCTAAGTTTCTACCGGTGGGGGTATGACCCCAAGCTGATCTCTAGGATATTCAAAAGTCTCCTTAGGCAGAGGTTTAGTAAAGATATCTACAATCTGCTCTTTAGTATTCACATAAACCAGTTTTATTTCCTTTGCTTCAACATTTTCCCTTAGAAAATTCAGTTTGATAGAAACATGTTTGGTTTTGGAATGTAATACCGGATTCTTAGATATATCAATTGCTGCAGTATTATCACAATAGATAGTAATAGGTTCCTTGCATTTTACCTTTATGTCTTTCAATATTTGCTTGAGCCATAGTACCTGTGTACAGTTAGTTGTTTATGCAACATATTCTGATTCTACTGTTGATAAAGATATACAACTTTGTTTCTTACTCAACCAAGAAACTAGTCTATTTCCAAGAAAGAATGCTCCGTCGGTGGTGCTTTTTCTATCATCCACATCTCCTACCCAATTTGCATCTATGTATGCACATAATTCAAATTTTTCATCTCTAGGATACCATAATCCAAGATTTATAGTACCTTGTAATACCGGAAAATCCTTTTTACTGTTGATTCATGATTTTCTCTAGGATTACTTTGAAATCTTGAAACAATACATACTGCATTCATAATATCAGGTCTGGTTTGTGTTAAATACAGTAAACCTCCTATCATAGATTTGTATCTAGTTGGATTAACAGGTGTAGATTCATCCCTTAGTGATAATTTGTCATTTGTGGTCATAGGTGTGCTTACTGGTTTAGAGTTCTCCATCCCAAATTTCTCTAGTAACTCTTTTAAGTACTTGGATTGACTCAAGAATATACCTTTATCAGACTGTGAAATCTGCAATCCTAAAAAGAATTTTATTTCTCCAATCATAGACATTTCAAATTCTTGCTGCATTTTAATAGAAAATTCTTTACATAATCCATCTTCTCCTCCAAAGATTATATCATCAACAAATACTTCTATAACCAGGATGTCATCATTAGTCACTTTATAGTATAAATTGTTGTCTACATTACCTTTAGAAAAACCAATCTTCAAAAGATACTTATCCAATCTTGCATACCAAGCTCTTGGAGCTTGCTTCAATCTATACAAAGTTTTTCTTAGCCTGCAAACCATATCTTTGTTATCTGTCAAAGAAAAT
Source organism: Cryptomeria japonica (assembly GCF_030272615.1). Lineage (NCBI taxonomy): Eukaryota > Viridiplantae > Streptophyta > Pinopsida > Cupressales > Cupressaceae > Cryptomeria > Cryptomeria japonica. Next base: position 682,826,738 of record NC_081407.1, on the reverse strand, counting down.
CCATCAGGTTGTTCAATGTAAACTTCTTCTTCAAGATCTCCATTCAAAAATGCACATTTAATATCCATTTGATATACTTTGTAGTTCTTATGTGCTGCAAAAACCAAAAATAATCTGACTGCCTCAATTCTAGCTACCAATGCAAAGGTTTCATTGTAATCAATTCCTTCTTTTTGAGAATATCCCTTACACACTAGTCTTTCTTTATTTCTGATAACCTTACCATCTTCATTAAGTTTGTTTCTGAATACCCATTTGGTTCCAATTACATTTTTATCTTTAGGCCGGGAAACTAATGTCCAAGTGTTATTTTTCTCAATTTGTTCTAATTCTTCTTCCATAGCTTTAATCCAAAATTTATCTTCACATGCCTCATTAACTGATGATGGTTCAATTTGAGAAATAAGACATACCTCTTCATTTTCCAATCTTCCTCTTGTCATAACTCCTTTAAACTTGTTTCCAATTATCTGATCTTCAGAGTGATTCAGTCTTACATACCGAGGTGTCTTTATTTGTTGTTGTTCCTCGATTACTATGGAATTCTCAGATGATACCGGGGTAACTGGATCTTCATTCTGTACCGGTGGATTCGGAGTAGGTTCATTTGTCAAAAAATTTGTACCCAGTTCAGAGTCTATATACCTTGAAGTTCCTCTGAATTGTTCATCAATCTTTACATTTGTACTTTCAACAATTTTCTGCAATCTTTTGTTAAAACGTTTATATGCCTTGCTTTTAGATGAATAACCAAGAAATATTCCTTCATCACTTCTAGGATCAAATTTGCCAATATACTCATCTCTTCTGATATAACATTTACTTCCAAAAATTCTGAAATATTTAAGAGTAGGAGTAATACCAAACCATAGTTCATGAGGGGTCTTACCGGTTTCACCTTTGATGTGAACTTTGTTGAATGTATAGACCGTTGTACTGACTGCCTCTCTCCAATATACATGTGGTAGGTTTGCTTTTGATAACATACTTCTTGTTGCATCCAAGATAGTTCTGTTTTTCCTTTCAACAACTCCATTTTGATGTGGTGTTCGAGGTGCTGATAGTTGTCTTCTGATTCCATTTACTTTATAGAATGTATTAAATTCCTTAGATGTAAATTCTCCTCCTTGATCTGATCTTAGACATTTGATTTTCTTACCAGTTTCATTTTCTACCATTGCTTTGAATAGTTTGAACTTTCCCAGTGCTTCTGATTTTTCTCTGAGAAAAGTAACCCAACACATTCTAGAATAGTTATCAATGATTAGCATGAAATATCTATCACCTTGTAAGCTTTTAGTTCTAGTTGGACCACATAAATCAGTGTGAATTAAATCAAGAGAATTATTGGATTTTTCTGGAATACTTTTGAAACTAGCTCTAACTTGTTTTCCAAATTGACATTCCTTACATACTGTATTGTGAGGTTTGACAAATTTAGGTAAATCTCTAACTGCCTTAATAGTACTGATTTTCACCATGCAATCAAAGTTTACATGACAGAGTCTCTTATGCCATAACCAACTTTCATCAATATGTGCAATTAAGCATGGCTTTTCATTGTTATTCAAATGAAAGATATTACCTCTAGTCTGATTACCGGTTGCAATTTCCAAACCAGTTCTATTCATGATTTTGCATTTTCCATTTTTGAATTGTAACTGAAATCTTTTCTCAACTAATTGACCAACACTCAAATGATTATGCTTTAATCCTTCAACATAGTAAATGTAGACACCTAAAAATGTCTCATTGATCATGTACTAATTATTCCTCTAATTGATTAAATAATCTTACTTATTTAATTAAGTCAATTAACTTATTCTTCTAAATTCTTCTAATTTCATATTTCTTCATTATCTTACTAATTATTCTATTTCCTATTCTATCATCATTTAATCATTTTAATCATTTTCTAATATTAATTAAATATTTATTATTTAATTAATTATGGTTAATTCCTCAATTTAAATAATCTTTATTATTTAAATAAATTACTAATTAATCAATTTCCATCTCTAATCATCTAATCATTCAACCCTCTTCTAAATATTAATTAAATATTTATTATTTAATTAATTATGATTTAATTCCTTTAAATTAAATAATCTTTATTATTTAAATAAATTCCATTTCTAAATAATTAAATAGTTTCTTTAAATTATTTAATTAACTAATTAATTCTTCCATTTCCAAATCCCCAAATTCTAATTTCATTTAATTTCCCATTTCTTCTAAATTCTTCCAAATTCAAACACATTTGCATGATTTCAAAAACCAAATTGAAAATCAAAGTCAAATTCTAAATATATTCAAATGCTAAATTGAATTTATAAATTCAATTATTTGAATAATATCTCATGCAAAGATTAAATTAATAATCTAAATCTAAATGCAAGCACATGCTAAATTAATTAATTCAATCAATTAATTAATTAAATCATTTATCTCTTCAACTTCTATTTCCATCTTTCAATTAGCTTTTTCTAAATTAAGCTCTTTGTGTCATCCTCTTTATTTCCACCAATCATTCTTTTTCTTCCTTCAATCAGCTTTTTCTCAATCAGTTGACTCAGTTAATCTATTCAATCTATTGAGTTTCACTCCTACAATCAACAGTTCAACTATCAACTTGCATTTGAGCTCACCTGAGTTCCACCTCTTGATCATTATGTTCCACCTTTCAATCAATCTTCTCCAATTTTCTATAAATTGAGCATCCAATCTCCAACAATCACGAACTTTGAATCTTTGTGTCACTTGCAGGTTACCAGCGCAATATCTGAGAGCCATCATACCATGAAGAGGAGAAGAGCAATGGAAGCAATACACAGTCATGGAATACGAAGTTTTTATAGATTGAAATTATAATTCCTATTTTGCTTGATTGTACCATTTCATTGTCTGGTTTGTTAGATTTGTTGATTAGATAGGGATTCATGATTTCCCTTGTGCTTCTAATTGACTTTGCTTTGTTTATTTGAAGAATGAATTCTAGCATGTGTTACATTTTGGTGAACCCGACGTGAACTAACAGCAATTTAACCTTTTTTTGTGTTCTGTGTGATTTTTGCAAATTGTACGGATTATTCATTTTTTCAGGTTGCATAAATTTCGAGAAAACATTTTCTATCATGCAATCAAGCTTACATTGTCACCCAATCACATCGATAGAATTGCGCATTCGACCCTTTGGGGTCATGCATTCACCCTAACAAGCTCACACAATCACCCTATTCACATCACGCAATCACACTTTCAGGGTCATGCATCCGCAGGGTTAATTGTTGTTTTATTTTTCTTCTGTCTGTTATTCCTTCTATATAATTTTGTCTTAAATTTGGTTAATCCGAGATCAAAATTACTTTTTTATTTCAGGATTTGATTAACACAGTTTATGGCAGGAAAAGTTCAGCTTGAGATTTCAGGTGCAAGAAGGACGAAACAACAAAGGAGAGAAGCCAAACGATATCAAAAAGTTCTCCGGGCAGAAAAATTGATACAGGATTTGGAAGAACAACTGGCCTTAGATAGATATAATAGCCTAGTTCTTTCTTATACAGTTAAATACGATCTAATCAATATTGAATGGATGATGAGGGATTTGGCTAGGGCTTCACAATTGGTTTCACAGGTTCCTGATCGGGTTTAGTTTTCTTGTTTTATTCTAATTTTTTTTTGTTGTCTGCATTCTGTGACACAATCGACCTATTATTGCTACGCAATCGAGCAGATAACGTCACGCATTCGCTCTATCAGATTTATGCATTCACTCAGTAAGCATCACGCAATCGCTCAAGTAGTATTATGCAATTGCCTCTGTCAAGTTTTCAATTTCTGTTTTCTGTTGGTTTATTTTGCTACTAATCTTTTGTTTACAACCTATGGTAGATTCGCAGAGGGGATTAGATTAGTAATTTTGCATGCACATCTCACACTTCAATTTTTAGTGCTTAAAATCAACAATAGTTAAAATTGACATGCATGGATAATCTCACACTTCGTTGTTGGTGCTTAAAATTAACATGGGCTAAAATTGACATGCATGCATCTTACACTTGGTTTTTGGTGCTTAAAAATTAAACAAATGGTTAAAATTGACATGTATGCCTTCATTCTTGGATTTGGTGTTTAAAATTGACATGCACATGCGGATCTAACACCTAAATTTGGGCTATAAAACGAATGTGAATCAAACTACATTAGATTAAATCATTTTTCATTTTCTTAAGGGAAAAGAACTTTTCATTGTGTCTGGGGTGGACCTACAGTTGCACTAACTGACTTTCTACCTGCCATCGAGCTTTTGGGAGAAAGAAGGAAGGTGACAACGACATCCAAATTTTCTTTTTGTTCTACGTAGTGAGGGGTATCTTTGACTGGGGATTTCATCACCCCATAGAGGTACTTCGAATTGGGATGCGTTGGGGATATCATCTCTCCCAGCATACTCTCGAGCGGGTTTTTCGAGCTGCTATATAAATATACTGGTCAGGTGGCTAGAGTGTTGAGTGAATTCGATGTATGTGGGGGCCTTCCCTGCACTGATAAGCTCAACTAAAGCCTTAAGTGGCTTGCTCTGAGAATCCGTCATTGGATCGGGATCCCTCGAAACCTAATACTAATAACCAAATTAGTTGCCAAAAATCCTACATTCAGTGGTTCTGAGAGTGTGGATCGTATCCCATAGATACCCCTCATGTACCTTACATTATGAGATAGAAATCCCTTGGTGATAAGATCTTTGGATCTTTGGGGTAAGAGAGGCTGGCATGCCTGAGAAGTGTGTGTCGTGGAGTGGAGCCAGTGCTGCCAGACTCTCTATTTGTCCATCTTGTTTCGGTATTTTGCTGCGGGGGCCTCACTGAATGGTGTCCAATATCCAGCCTAAGATTGTATTCTATGCTTTTTTATGTATCGTTGTGATAGACCAGTATTGAGTCAGCCCCTTGGGCTATTTCAAGCCCTATCCCACATATCTCTGAATTTTTCGAGATTGTATGAAAATTGAGTCAGTCAACTATACATACCTACCAACCATTGTTCTCAGACTTGGAAAATTGCAAAACATTGTCCTACACATGAAGTTACCAAAAACAAAGTCCATTTTGAAACTGATTCTCAAAACGTCCTTACATACTTGTGACCATAGGCAGTCCCATTTACGTCCTCATTATCGTCCATAGTCTTTTGCATAGTCCCATTTACATCCTCATTATCGTCCATAGTCTTTTGCATAGTCCCATTTACGTTCTCATTATCATCCATAGTCTTTTGCATAGTCCCATTTACGTCCTCATTATCATCCATATTAGTTGCATAGTCCACCATTTATCATATACATCTTCACCTAGACCTCATATACATCTAAGTCTATTATCAGTTATAGGTTCATAGCATGTGCCTTCATGGGTCTCCCAGGTGATGGTTTGCTCCCCTTCAAGCAACCTAATCTAGTTCCAAACAACGGTCAACGAGAAATCATTGATGGTCTAGCTAACTTAGCTTGGGATTTAAGAAGAAGCCCACCCCAATATATGGGATTCATACATGAGATAGATATTGAGTCTAGGATTGCCCATACAATTGATACAGAGATTGAGGCCGAACAACTTCGTCAACAAATGGAAAGACTTGCATTAGAGAAAGCTAGAAAGGCTAAAAAGGTCTCACATCAAAATCCTCAATAGAGCGTCTAGTATAGTATTGCATACCACATATTTACGTCTACTATCTAGTGTTAAGTCATCATCTTGCATAGAACCATCATCATATAGGCAATTTTAGATGCCCGTCACAAGGTCCCAGAAAGCAAAAGGAATAATGGACCCGAACAACACACAGTCTATAAACCCTACTTGGAACATGGACATGTCAATAGGTCAACACTCAGGTACATAGACAATGTCCACTATAAATGAATTACAACAACATCTGACAAAGGAAGAAATTGAGTCCACACAGCAAAACCCGCATGTCCTCATGATCCTAGATGCACTTATACATAGCAATAGTGACAAGTATCTTTCATTGTTAATACAAAATGAGGCAAAATTGCCTGAGGATTTTGATGTCACAAAGATTTTACCACCAGGAAAAAATTTAGGTCAAGATAACAGTCAAACACCACCCTTGACGCAAATACAAGCAATGACCTCCAATCTTCCTCAAAATGTACCTCTCCCAACAAATGCCAATACAAATGCAAACTTTCAGAAAAGCATGTCATCTTCAGCAATCAATGCTCGTGTACCATCATAGAGCATACCGATAATGTCAAGTGTCTCAGCACCTATTCAAACGCAATCAACAAGTGTAACCCAACCTCCAGTTTCCTATTCTATGGGATCCACATATGGTTATCAAAATGCAAATCTAGGTATTACCAATACAACAAGAACAACTCAACCAAACATGGGTTCACATATCCCCTATTTCACAGTACCTATTGGAACACACAACACACAAGGTTATAATCTTGGTACCTTTCAACAACCTCCTAGTTATGCAACCACGAATCCTTTTGTGGGACATACACACATACAAGGTATGCCTTTGACATCAATAGATATTCTGACACAACAAGTACAAAGTTTGCAACAACAGATGACAACCATGCAAACTGGTAATGATAAAAAGAGCTACACAATGCAAGACTTACGTCCTTATCCATTTGATCACACATTATACATGCCACTTTTCCCACAATATTTTGAAACACCCAAATTTGATAGATATCGAGGGAAGGGTGATCCTCGAGATCATATCAGAGAATTTTTTACGGCATGTATAGAAGTTGCCTCGAAGATACTTACCTAATGAGACTATTCCCTAAAAGTTTGGGAGGTCTAGCTTTAGAGTGGTTTTCACATCTACCACCAACTATCACATCATGGTGGGAATTAGCTAAACAATTTATTGCAAACTTCTCGCACAACATTGACACCCCGGTTACTTTGATCGATTTATGTGCCGCTAAGCAATACAAGAATGAAACATTTGCATCCTTCATACAACGATGGAGGGCTCTCTATAGGAGATGCAAGACAGTTATCCCAGAAACAGAGTAGGTGGATATGTTTACAGAAAATTTGATTCCTAAGATAAAATATCTGATACAAATGCAGTGTCTTACCACATTCAAACAAATCATAGAAAAGGCTCTCAAATGTGAGAAGGGCTTGGTAGAACAAGGTCTTATTAAGTATGGCAATACCAACATCAATGACAAATCTAAGTTTTGGTCAAAAAACAAAATGACCAATGATGGTATTGTAGATGCCAGAACAATAAACAGAACTCAACCTGTTTTATCACTTGGAACGACTCAGTCAACAAATCCACATACCGGGAATAACACAACCTCAACCAATGTAAATGCTACGCAAAATACAAACACAAGATACCCTAGGGTAAACGCTCCAAGAAGAAATTACACACCTTTAGCATAACCTATTGAGTCAGTGCTCAAAAAGTTAATACAGACAAACATGATCACTCTACCTGAAGTAAGAGTATATGAACCAAGTCCTTTTAAACCCACATGGTGGAATGAGAATAATTTTTGTGATTACCATAGGACTAAAGGTCACAAAACGGCAAGTTGCTACAAGTTGAAAAACTTGGTCCAAGATATGATAGACCAAGGGGATATCACAATTGATATGGATAAGACCTCAACAAACACAAATCATACGATTTTTAAAGATCCGTTTGTTAAGCATGACAAGGGAAAAGCTACCACATCAGGTACCCAAGATAACATGGGTAACTACATGAAAGTATCATATGACTACACTATTCATGCCATTAGCTCAGGAGAGACAACAAATGATGATTCACAAGAAACACCTGATCAGGAGGACCAATATCAAGACACTCATAAAAGATAACAACCAAATTTGCATGATATCTAAAGGACCAAAGTACGATGATGATACGAATCTTTGTCTCCAAGATTGGGGGCAGGTTCAACCATCTCATTCAGATTGGTTTGAAGATGAACTCATTGAACATATTATGAGTGTCAAACATAGACATTGGGACTATGAAGAAGGATTTAATATAAATCTAGATAAGACGGCCTATGATACAAATGATACAATTGCTACAATCACAATTACTCCCAGAGACAGAGACTGTGTAGTGGTTACTCGCAGGTCAAAGGTAACCTTGCAAGGGATACCACAAAATCAACCACCACCAGTAGAGACTTACAATGTAGTTGAGCAACTTAAGAAAACTCCGACACAGATATCCTTATTCAAACTACTGTGTATTTTACCCAATCATAGAGCTATACTGGACAAAGAACTTCAAGATTCAGTAGTGGACAAAGATATAGATGAATGTGCCTTCCAGTGTATGGTAGGAAATCTAACACAAGGTACACATATTGCATTTACAAAACAAGATATTCCTAGTGATAAATTGCTTCATAATGACTCACTACATTTGGAAGCTTACATTCACAAGAAAAGAATCAGAAGAGTACTTATAGATGGGGGAGCCGGTCTGAACATTTGTACCTTAAAGTTGTTCAAAGCACTGGGATATTCTGAACTTCACATTGATTCTTCCAAAAGGATAAACATCAAGGCTTATGATGATGAAGAACGTCCATCTAAAGGCATTATAACATTACCTATACAAATAGGACCAATAACGACAGAGGTCACTTTTCAAGTCTTTGACAAAGAGCTAGGATATAACATGTTATTGGGCCGCCCATGGATCCACACCATGTAAGCAGTACCATCCATATTTCATCAGTGTGTCAAATTCCCATACAATGGTATTGATATCACCATAAAGGGTGATCCAAATCCGTTTCAACATTGTAATTATCTAAAAGACAGTGTCAATAATCAAGTACCTATCAATCAGGTTGCACCTCTCACTACACAGTTGGAAACGTTAAAGATCACAGAAACACAAAAAGATATGCCTATGACATCCTCCTTACAAAAAAAGGATATGGGTTGTGGAGAGTACTCTATTGCAAATACTTTAAATGGGAAATAGTTGTCTCTTTCTCCTAAGTCCTTTGGGAAACCTCACACTACGGTACAAAAGAAAGACAAAGGAAAAGAAATTGTCAGATACTCAGACTCATGCTCTTTCATTAGATGGGGAGACTTAGAGGAAGAATCCTTGAACGAAGATGTTAACCATTGGATATATAGAGAAGAAGATCATATGACAACACCCAGGATACACACAGATCAGTATGGCAATGGATTCAAAATACTCCAAAGACATGGATATGATGGTACCACAGGCCTGGGGTTACAAAAGCAAGGAAGACTAGAACCTGTTGTTCCTAATGATAATCCAGGATATCAAGGATTGGGATACAAGCATGTACAACATATCACACAAGCCAGACAACATACCCTTGATATACTAAATTGACCAAGAAAACCATCAGATTACATATCACAAAGGAATTGGTCCACACAGGCTCTTCCATCTTCATCTCAAACAAGCAATCAGGTACCTACATCACCAAGCGCAGAATTAGATGGGGAAGACATGAGAAAACTCTTGTAAGAACCTACCATGGAGTTACAAAATGATGCAGTTATTGACACAACAATACAGGCTAATGTGGCAACAGATGCAGGATTACCCCCACCACCTGAATCCCACCCATGGTTATTGTCACTACTTCTACCATGAGAGGCAACTCAGGCTCAACCTAACGAAACAGATGAGGAAAGATTGCAAAGGCTTATACCTAGCTTAAGAAGGGTCACTAATGCACAAAGAAGACCAGTCAATCTACAACAGAATTAGGGATAGGAACAAGAAGAAATAAGTGATGATAGCTCATATGATGAAACATATATTGACAGTGAGACAGATTCTCATGACTACGAATTCTTATCACTCCATGATTCTACCCCACCAGACAGTGTAATATCAAACAATCAAGTCTTCATGTTATCTACTACAGAAGGGAATATTGATTTACCCCTAGTACATTCACACTTGATTGATTGGGGGAAAGAAGGAAAACCAACGCTGGATTGGTTTGAAAACGACGAAGCAATTTCAGAATTTCTAGGAGTCAAAGAGGGATTTCCGCAAGGTGATCATAAAGCAAGGTTTGCTATAGACCTAAATTGAACAACATACTTTCGACAAGAAAGTACTTCTCAAACAGAAGATAAGGATCAAACTACCCCTAATGACTTGGGGAATCTTCCTATGGAAAGAGAAAGTTCAGCCTTACTTATAGAGGAAACAAAAGAAGTAAATATAGCAGAAGGGGAAGTTGTACATAACATCCATCTGGAAAAATCACTGAGCAAAGAAGAAAAAGGCAGATTCATTCATTTTTTTAAACAAAGACCTATCAACTTTGCTTGGTCCTTCTCAGACATGCCGGGCTTAGATTCTGAATTAGTGTTGCATCACTTACCATTGATATCAGGAGTTAAACCTTACAAGCAAAAATTGAGAAAAATGCATCCAAGTATCGCATTACTGGTTAAAATAGAATTACCAAAATTGTTGGATGTAGGTTTTATCAGACCTATTGACTATGCAGAATGGATATCAAACCTGGTACCTGTGACTAAGCCCATAGGAGGCATCAGAATCTGTACCGATTTTTGAGATATAAATAAAGCTTTCCCTAAGGATGACTTCCCGCTACCCAATATCGACATGATAGTTGACCTCACAGCTGGAAATGAGATGCTATCCTTAATGGATGGTTTTTCAGGATACAACCAGATTAAAATTACACCAGAAGATCAACATAAAATGGCCTTTACATGCCCATGGGGAACATACTGCTGGAATGTGATGTCATTTGGTCTTAAAAATGCTGAAGCAACATACCAAAGAGCCATGACAACATTATTTCATGACATGATCCATAACATAATGGAAGATTGTGTGGATGACATATTGGCTAAATCAAAAACCAGAGAAAGTCAACTTGTAGTTCTTACACAGATATTTGATCGGTTGGAACAGTATAATGTCAAATTAAATCCGAAGAAATGTGTGTTTGGCGTAACAACAGCTAAACTATTAGGGTTTATAATATCAAACAGTGGAATTGAAATAGACCCTGCCAAGGTCAAGGAAATCATTGATATGCAACCTCCATCAACACTTAAATAGCTTAGAGGGTTACAAGGAAGATTGCAATCCATAAGGAGATTCATAGCACAGTTGGCAGATAAGTGTCACCCATTCCAACATTTACTCAGGAAGGGAGTTATTTTTAAATGGATAGAACAATGCTAGGAAGCTTTCCAAGCACTAAAAGATTATCTTTTGAACACACCAGTGTTAATATCTCCTACTCCAGGACAACCTCTATTGTTATACATATCAGCAATGAACTTAGCTCTGGGAGCTCTATTGGCACAACATGACAAAAATGGAAAAGAAAGAGCCATTTATTATATAAGTAGGACTCTAATCGACTATGAGCTTAATTATACCCCCATAGAGAGAGCATGCTTAGCAGTAATATTTGCATCCCAAAAGCTCAGACACTACATGTTGAGTCATAAGGTACAACTCATTGCACGGTTTGACCCACTCAAATACCTATTGAGCAGAGCAACATTGACCGGGTGATTGGCCAAGTGGGTTATGATCTTGAGCGAGTTTGATATAGAATATGTAGACAGAAAAGCTATCAAAGGATAAATCATAGCAGATCAATTAGCAGAGGCTCCTATACAAGATAGTCACCCATTGCTAATAGACTTTCCAGACGAATCTGTGTTTACACTAACTGCCTCAGTAATGTGGAAGTTATATTTTGATGGATCATATACAAATCACGGATCTGGAGCAGGTATTCTCTTCATCACTCCTTAAGGGGATGTTATACCTAAGTCATTTAGGATCAATTTCCCATGCACCAACAATATGGCAGAATATGAAGCTCTCCTCATAGGGCTTCGTACAGTTGTGCAATGGAAAATACAAGAGTTACAGGTCTATGGTGATTCGTAGTTGATTGTAAACCAGGTCAATGATGATTACAATACGAAGGATGATAAACTCATGCCTTATAAGAAGTTGGTCAAAGATTACAAGGAGCACTTTAGCAAAATTACCTTCCAACAAATCCCTAGAATACAAAACAAGGTAGCAGATGCAATGGCAACCATAGGATCTCTTCTGAATATGCCTGCTAACGAAACTCAGTTTGAGTTTATCATAGAATAGTTAATGCTACCTGCATATGAGACTCCCTTATCAGACTATGTATGTGCAATAGTGGATCCAGAATCACCTTGGTACAATGAAATATATACATATTTACACACCCAACACATGTCACCAGATCTGTCCAGAAATCAAAAGAAGAACTTTATTCATCAGGCATCTAGATACACCATTATAGCTGATACTTTGTATAGAAAGGGTTTCGATGGAACTCTTCTCCGGTGTCTAGATGAGAATGAATCACACCTTGCTTTAAAAGAAGTCCATGATGGAATCTGTGGGGCTCACCAAAGCAGTCCGTCATTATCAAAAAAACTGCTGAGAACAGGGCATTACTGGCCAACCATGGAAAAAGATGCTTATAAGTATGTACAGAAGTGTAAACAATGCCAAATGCATGGAGACCTTATTCATGCACCAGCACAAGATCTTCAACCCATCACATCACCATGGCCATTTTCACAATGGGGATTAGATCTAGTAGGTAAAATCAACCCTACTTCTTCCAATGGGCACAAGTTTATCTTGACAGCCACCGAATACTTTATAAAATGGGTTGAGGCGATTCCTTTAACATACACCACTGGAAAGCAGATAGCAAAATTCATGCTCAACTACATTATATGATAACGGGCGTCCATTTAAAAACCAGGAAGTAAAAGAGTTGTGTGACAAATTCCACATACAATAGAGATTTGCCAGGCCATATTATCCACAAAGTAATGGGCAAGTAGAGGCTACAAATAAAACAATATTGAAAATTCTTAAGAAAGTAGTCACTGACACAGGATGGGACTTGCATCTCCAGTTAAATCCCGCTCTTTGGGCCTACAGAACAGGAGTACGCACACCTACAAGAGCAACACCATATTCCTTGGTCTATGGTACAGAAGCGATACTCCCCATTGAAATAAAAATACCATCTCTAAGAGTATCCTTACAGAGCATTATATCAAAAGAAGACTACAGGGTAGCAAGGTTGCAAGAACTAGAGACCCTTGATGAAAAATGACAAACAACATTCAATCATTTACAAGTATATCAAAACAGACTGAGACGATGTTACAATAAAAGGGTTCGCCCATGAACCTTTCAAGTGGGAGATCTAGTACTTAAAGAGAATCAAAGGAACTTAGCAGAACGAGAAAGGCTAGGGAAATTCAAACCTAATTGGCTAGGTACTTTCATAATAGTGAGGGTCATAGGCAATGGAGCCTATAATTTGGCTACCATGGAGGGAGATCCAATCTCTGACCCTATGAACAACATGCACCTTAAGCGATATTATACCTAAGGGCTGTGTACTTTAGGTTTTGTTTTCCGCATTGCATATCATATCATTTAAAACACTACATAACATGTAATTTCCTTTTTAGACGCATTGGATTCTTAAAGTTTTCCATTCTTATATAGAAGCATCAAATAAAACAAGGCAACTATTCTAGTTTATCATTCATTTGCATCTAAAAGAAAACAAGGGTCATCGCCTTTCTTAGATATTCAAACATGAAGTCTTTGAGGTTCTAAAGTCATTCATTTTCAACACTACCCTATGACGATGCTTTACTTATGGTTGGGTAGTGATTTCATTATTTGAGACTTGTTAACCCAAAATCTATCAATTGCTATATCTCAAACACAATAAATCTCTAATTCATTCTAGACACCTAGTTGATCATATGACTAGTGAAAAATATGAAATTCTACTTCAGCGCCATTGTAATTGTCACACCCAAGTAGGTTTCATTACTTACAAGTCAAGGCAAGAAAATAAAAATAAAAAGAGCTATGCCAAATATCCATCTAAAGGCAAAAAGGGCAATGATATATAACTGAAATATCATGTATACAAATGCAATAAAAAATCTTGACTATGGGAACATGCAAGTAACTCCATCAGGGCTATGAACGCCTACTGGCAATGGGGCAATATTTGAGAAATTACAGTCTATAACCTCGTCGGAGCTCTCAAGGCTTGCTGGCAGCGAGGCTCTATTCGGGATGCTTTTGAAGTTAGAATAATCCATGTAGCTAGTCGTATAGGATGCTAAGGATCTTTAGTGAACACAAGAGCGGGAATTAACTCATTTGCACACACATGGGCAAAAGAAGATCAAAGTTTCAAGAACCAATGGGGAAGTTTTTCCGCATCTCCATTTGTAAATCCTAGTCACTAAGTGTGTTGAGATGAATGTTTTGAAGGACCTTAGAGATCGATTGACCTCTTATCTATGAAATGTTTTGCACCTTCATTTTCAATTGGTGTATTCAAATGCAAAAATGAACACAGTCAACCTTGTTCGAATAGGAAATGCATCTTCATCCTGCACATTGCATTCACATTGGTCATGTCAAAATTTATTTGTCTCCACATACATTCTATCGATCATCATGTCATACAGGTCTGCACACTGGGGGCATAACTGAAAAAATCCTAAAAATCAGATAAAGTCTTGAAAAAATCCAAAAAATCATATAAAGTCCTAAACAAATCCAAAAACATTGAAAAATTCAAAATCCAAAAACATTGAAAAATTCAAAATCCAAAAACATTAGAAAACTCAAAATCCAAAAAATCAACCAAAAACATTCAAATATGATCCTGAAAATCATCCAATCAAAAACATTCAAAAATCTACCTACATAATCCAAAAACATTGAAAAAGCTCTTGGAAAAGAACTAAAAATCGAAAATCAATCAATCAAAAAACTTGCAATAACATGTCTTGTAAGAAACAAATACCCTAGCAGATATCCAACAAACACTTCGCATGAAGTTAACAAAGGATACAACTATCCAGTCAAACATCTGCAATCAACTGATCAAACTGTCTTATCAATCATATAATATCCATATCAATGTGATCATTATCTTGTCTTAAATAGAAGAGGATACACTCAAAATGAGACAAGTCAGTCTTAAACGGGGTCCGTAACTTTTTGAGATCAGACATTATCAACCATCATATCAAACAACTGAGAACAAAGGCACAAGGTCAGTATAGCTATTGAATTTTGTCCGAGTCAGTCTTTATCTTTTTATCATTTGGCGACAGATATTGTTTCTATGCTACTCAAGGATGTCCACAAGTGACTAGAGGAGCTATGATGAGCATTATCTTTTTCTTTGTTTGCTGTTTGTGGTGTGAACCGATGAAATTCTAGGGAAATTTCTCTAGTGGGTGTCTATGATAAGAGCCTTCACATTAAGGTGAAATCGCCACACATACCTCAACCCCTAACGCAATTCCCAAAATGGAGGTTTCACTCCTTGTCTGCTACGTGTTTGTTTCTACAATGAGATATCTTTACGTCTTGGTTCCTTATACCCTGATGTGCTAAGCTTCATTGTTCAATAATAAGGCTCAGTGATGAATATATATTGACGCAATAAAATATGTGACATAGGTTCGTGATTCATTCAATTTCATTCTTATTTTCATCTCATTTGCTTATTGATAGTTTGTTGGTTTCTCACCTTCTGTCTAAATCACATTCTTTCTAACATTCTTTCTATCATCAATTTTTTCTCTCTACCATCTGACTAACATTTCTTCAAGGTGTATCTGAGTTAAAATTGATTCAACCATTATCATACAAAAATAAATAAAAATCATTCATTATAGAGTTCATTTGCATTCATTATAGAGTTCATTTGCATTTCATTATAGACTTCATTTGCATTTCATTATAGATTTCATTTGTATTTTATTATAGCGTTCATTTGCATTTCATTATTGAGTTCATTAGCATTCATTTTAGATTTCATTTACATCATTACTACATACATGTACTACCATTGCATTTAGAATCATATAGAATTCAAGTAGATATGCATCATACAGATCATAACATCATATAAAGCATACATGGAAAATAATATACATAGATCATTTCCAAAAAACCCGCATGCCATATATATAGCTCAAAAATGATAATGTGTGTGAATACAATAAATAAGCTCGAAGGCTCAGATAACATGATCAACCAACACTGCCTCTATCAGCAAGTGGATCCTGTCCACTAGATCCTACCCCAGGATGTCGAGGTGGTCCCATAACACCACCACTGCTACTCCGTTGTGAAGTATATCTACTCGATCTCCTCCCCATGTATGCACTAAAGCTAGGCTCTCTCTGACCCTCAGGGATAGCTCTCTCATATGCCTGTTGATAATAAATAGACTCCTTCACAACAATGAAATACCTATCTGCCCAGTCGCGTGCATCTATATTTGCTCTAAAAAGCTGATCGAAGGCATCCATAGTAACCTGACATCTCTGCACTTCCTCATCTCTCTCCCCTTGGAGACGATCTCGCTCGATATCTCGTCTAGCGACCTCGTCCTCCAAACTCTGAACCCGCGCTCTAAGAGTCTCCATCTCATCATCAACTTGTCCTCTCCCATCCTCAGCACCAGGCACATCCTCCAACTCTGGCATATCATCATCATCATCCACACCCTCACTACTTGATGACTCCAAAGAATCATTGCTGTCGTCACTACTAATAGACTCAGTGTCTCCACCAATGTCTATATCCTCATCTCCCTCTCCTCCACCACTATCACCACCATCTCCACCATCTCCACCACCTCCTCCCCCATCTCCACCATGTCCGCCATCTCCTCCAGCTCTCTCCCCTGCGTCTATCCTCAACCATTGTCTAGGATGGCGAATCTGCTATGCAGTAATCAGAACAGCAGGATCAGTCAAAGGCACTAGCCCGTGCCTAGCAAACCACACATCATACTCCGCTGTTGTCCCTGGATCCACTCCACCTCTACCCCAACCCTAGAGTAGTGGCTGCAAAGAATCAAACTTAGTAGAAGCAACATGTGGCTGAATACACACACCCCAATCAGATACCTCCCATGATACATGAGCAAAATACGCAATAACCACAGGTGTCACCTGTACCTCACCAAACTGTCTGAGAACCTACCCAGGAAGATACGTCTCTATGATTCGCTATCTCAAAGGTCCTCCCAATAAGATATCTCTGATGTCAGCAGAAACACAAGTGCACTACATCATCAGGCCAACCGGGGCAATCTAAGTAAGGTCTCCAAATGAAATGCTGCAATGTATCCAACTGATGTCACCAGTACAAAGTGTTCCCTGAACCCCTGTGTCTGATACCTGCTGTATACCTGAAGGCATAAGGCTCACCAAGCTGCAAGTCTACATGAATGACAAGCCTAGAAATAGAAATGTGCTCCCATGCCCATGTCTAAAGCAAAGTAACACCACACCTGATAGAACAGTATCCCAGATACACAATACCATGCATTTGATAGTACAACATGGCAAGTAGACACAGACCCCAAGCATACAGTCTACAATGCACAATCATATCATGAAGCACTCTACCCCATCCAACTGGAAACCCATGACCTCGTCGATCAGGTATCAGTAAACCACCGACAATACCACATAATATAATGGTCAGGTCATCATAGTCTAATCGAGCCCAAGGGATCTCATAATGGCCACTGATCTGCAAATCCTGAATCTCACACTCAAAAAGGGCACATAGTCTAGCAATGCCATCATCATGGTCATATATAACTCTCTCACCATGAATGGGAATACATAGTATACATCATACATCCTCTAAGGTAATGGATGCCTCACCAGTTGGAAGATGAAATGAACACGTCTCTGAGTGCCATCGCTCTATCAAAGCTGTAATCATGGCCCTGTTGGTCGTAACCTCTGGCAAATGCAATACATGGTAAAGACCAAGCTGACGAATATGCTCAATCTCATCATCCGGTAGGTCAGCTCGAAGATCAAGTCCACTAGGTCTGCTCTGTCGATAGTATAACACTCCAATGTTCTCCTGCAATGAGAAAATGATCAAAATATCAGATGTCAAATCCAGATAAACTTAAAATATTTTTCAAACGCATGACAAAAAATAACATATACAACGAATGCATAGTAGTTATGACTTATGCGTGACAAAATGGGCGTATGCATGACAAAAAGCACACATGTGTAATGATATACACAAATGCGGCATTTTAAAGCTAATGTGTGACACTTACGATGCATGCATAACATTTAAAGCATTTGCGCTACACTAAACACTAATGCGTAAAAATCGATAAGCGATTGCGTAATGCAAAGCAAAAAATGATCAAGGACAATTTTTGAAAAATAGGCATAAAAACAGGCAAAAATTAGGGAAAAACAATGAAAAATACCATGCCGCCAGTCCCAGGAGGTCTCTGAAATGAACGTACTCAGTCCAACAAGTGCAATCGAGCTCTATAACTAGCCATGATGATCAAAATATCCAGAAACAGGCATAGAAATTGCAAAGCAACCAAGGAACTACCAAATCACAAATGAGCAAATGAAAACCTAGAATTCTCTATTTATAGCTCAAAAATTAGGGTTTTATGACACCTTGACGCTCGTGGTCCCCGCCAGCTTCAAAGAACTTGTAGCCTACTCAAATGATCTCAAAATGACATGAAATTTCATACGCTTATTCTTTACACTAGTATCGAAAACATGGTCTCAATTTTTGAATTTTTCGACCACCTTTTCCGAGGGGGCATATTTACACTATACAACAATACCAAGGCATACTGGGGCAGAATTTTTCGTTTTCTTTGAAACAATGTCATTCCGACTTTGTCTCAAAGGGGGGCAAATGTAGACACCTAAAAATGTCTCATTGATCATGTACTAATTATTCCTCTAATTGATTAAATAATCTTACTTATTTAATTAAGTCAATTAACTTATTCTTCTAAATTTTTCTAATTTCATATTTCTTCATTATCTTACTAATTATTATATTTCCTATTCTATCATCATTTAATGATTTTAATCATTTTCTAATATTAATTAAATATTTATTATTTAATTAATTATGGTTAATTCCCCAATTTAAATAATCTTTATTATTTAAATAAATTACTAATTATTCAATTTCCATCTCTAATCATCTAATCATTCAACCCTCTTCTAAATATTAATTAAATATTTATTATTTAATTAATTGTGATTTAATTCCTTTAAATTAAATAATCTTTATTATTTAATTAAATTCCATTTCTAAATAATTAAATAGTTTCTTTAAATTATTTAATTAACTAATTAATTCTTCCATTTCCAAATCCTCAAATTCTAATTTCATTTAATTTCTCATTTCTTCTAAATTCTTCCAAATTCAAACACATGTGCATGATTTCAAAAACTAAATTGAAAATCAAAGTCAAGTTCTAAATATATTCAAATGCTAAATTGAATTTATAAATTCAATTATTTGAATAATATCTCATGCAAAGATTAAATTAATAATCTAAATCTAAATGCAAGCACATACTAAATTAATTAATTCAATCAATTAATTAATTAAATCATTTATCTCTTCAACTTCTATTTCCATCTTTCAGTTAGCTTTTTCTAAATTAAGCGCTTTGTGTCATCCTCTTTATTTCCACCAATCATTCTTTTTCTTCCTTCAGTCTGCTTTTTCTCAATCAGTTGACTCAGTTAATCTATTCAATATATTGAGTTTCACTCCTACAATCAGCAGTTCAACTATCAACTTGCATTTGAGCTCACCTGAGTTCCACCTCTTGATCATTTTGTTCCACCTTTCAATCAATCTTCTCCAATTTTCTATAAATTGAGCATCCAATCTCCAATTTCAACAATCACGAACTTTGAATCTTTGTGTCACTTGCAAGTTACCAGCGCAATATCTGAGAGCCATCATACCACGAAGAGGAGAAGAGCAATGGAAGCAATACGCAGTCATGGAATAGGGAGTTTTTATAGATTGAAATTATAATTCCTATTTTGCTTGATTGTACCATTTCATTGTCTGGTTTGTTAGATTTATTGATTAGATAGGGATTCGTGATTTCCTTTGTGCTTCTAATTGACTTTGCTTTGTTTATTTGAAGAATGAATTCTATCATGCGTTACAGTAAACATTGAGAGTGTTATGCTTACCATCAAGAGATATTGTACCCTTACCTTTAATCAAGCAAGCTTTGTCATCTCCAAATCTCACTAAGCCTCCATTGTATTCTTAAAAGTTCAAGAATTTACCTTTGTCTTCTATCATATGATGTGAGCATCCTGATCAATGATCCATTCATCCTTTACTTCAACTTTAGCTGCCAAGGCCCGTTCTACCGGTTGAGTAGCAAGTGTCGGTTGATCTTATGTTATAGCAACAAAAACCCATCCATTGTCTGTCAAATCCTCATCAGAATCATCAGTCACACCTTCATCAACAATGTAACAAGATTTGTCTTTATTCTTCTTAAATCTGTATCTCTGATATTTAGGGTTAGGCTTGTATGTTCTTCTAGCTTCTTCTCTTAGTCTAGCATGTCTATCAGGGCATCTTGAAGCCATATGACCAATCTTATTGCAGTTAAAACATTTAAAGGGTCCTTTACCTTCATACTTACTTCCAACTAGACTTTTAGGCATTTTCCTTGCAAATAGTGCTTCAAGTTCTTTAAGTTCTTCATTTTCTTTCCTGCTTTCTTCAAGTTCTCTTGCATAAAAGGATTTCCAATCAGATTTGTCAAATGATGGTGCAGATGATGTTGATGCTTTAAAGGCCAAATTTGTCTTTATAGTAGCAACAGGACCAAATTCTTCAATTTCAAAAGCTGAAAGTTTCCCAATCAATGTATCCCTAGTTACTGATGCATTAGGCATTGTTCTTAACTCATTTATAGTAGTGACTTTCATTTTATATGCCAGTGGCAATCCTCTTAAAACTTTTGAAACAATTTCATCTTCACTTAAGGTTCCTCCACAACATTTAATACCCAAAACAATCTCATTTACTCTTTCCATAAAAGCAGAAATCCTTTCATCTTCTTCCATTTTCAGATGTTCATACCTGACCCGGAAGCTTTCAAGTTTTGCAATTTTGACTGTGGAATCTCCTTCATTCAGTGTTTCCAAATGATCCCAAATAGCTTTAGCAGTAGACCTATCTGATAGTCCCATGATTTGTTGATCAGATTATGCGCTCAAAAGTGCTTCTCTTGCTTCGCAATCATTTTCTTCATCTTTAGTCAAGTTGGGTGGATTGGGTTGACTCTGAGTAGGAGCAGTATAACCATTCTTTGTAACATCCCAGATGTCCTTTCCAATGCAATTTAGATGTGTCTCCATTCTGATCTTCCATATGCCATAGTTGGTTCCATCAAGTTTAGGATTGTCCTTCCTGAAATAGTTAGTAGACATTGGATCTCCTCAAGATGTTAAACTTCTGCAAAAGAGTACTAGGCTCTGATACCAATTGTTAGGTCCCAGAGACAACTGAGAGGGGGGGGGGGGGGGCGGTGAATCAGTTGTCAAATAAATTCAAACCAAAAACAACTTAACCAACTTAATGCTTAATACCAGTAAACCAGTTCAATGTGCCGGTAGATAGTTTTAACAGTTAATTGCTATACCTGTAATGATTAGTGCATGAAACATAAAGACAAAGTCATCCACAACACATAACACCAATATTTGTACTTGGAAACCCTGTAAGGGGAAAAACCACGATGGGAAACCTTACCCACAATCAGATGATACTACTGCAGATAGTAAGTGTACATAAATGGGGTCTGCACATGCAGAAAGGCCAAGTGCCTAGAGCTCACTGCTCAATCACAAAATGGGAGTCACACTGACTACAATTGGATGGTTAAATCCAATAAGAATGGATTGCTAAAATTAGCATCTTCATATGCTAGATTCAGTACCAGTGTAGTTCTGATTCTCTTCACAAAAACCCTCCTTCAATCTTCAAATGATGTCTGCATGTATAGCTCTGCTTATTCTCACATATACCTTCACATAATCCTTTTTCGCATTCCACAATTTATCTTACAAATAAGATCTTACATTTATACCATAACCTAAGACCAATTTTAGTAGGTCGGCTCTACAAGATATTACAATAAAATTAATTTACATATCAATTAATACTTGATGCAATAACCGACTCAATATGTCGGCTTAATGCATTTACAACAATAATAAGTCATCTCCATAGTATGCCATGCTGATCTGGAAAAGATAAACTTGCTGGTGTAACCTGGACCTATTTGCAGGTAACAACAAATATGCAAATGCTAATGTACCAATAAACAAAACTCCAAGACAAAGTGTCCACACAATGTCTTCGACATAACCAAGTGTTTTCCATATCATTCCAAGTGTCGGTGATCATTATATCTTGCCAGTGTACCAGATACCGGTGACTGTGCATGAGTCACTTGCTTGCCGGTGAATGTTGCTGATTCTCCAAAGTGCCAGAGTTTATAAGTGTTTAGTAGGTGTTGACATCAATGACAAAACCATACCAAAATACCAACACCTACTCATGCTATCACAAGAAGCAAAGCCAAAGTTGTTTTGTCGGGTCCTACGACAAACACATCATCCACTACCAAGCAATACAATCTAGTGGATCAATTGTAGAAAACACCTGCACAAATATCCATCTTAGAACTTTTAAAGCTTTCACCTGCACACAAAGACATTCTTGAATGATAATTAGTAGATACAACAATGTCCAAAGATCTTGATATCGATCAATTCCAAACCATGGTGGGACACCTCACAACCCCTCACTGCTTATCATTCACTGAAGAAGATGACATGTCCCTGCAACATCCCCATAATGCTCCTTTTCATATCGAAGTCATCATTCATAAGACGCGAGTTAAATGTGTCCTAATAGATGGTGGAGCTGGCTTAAATATTTTCTCTTTGAGTCTTGTCCATGCTCTAGGTTATTCAGAAGATGCAGTTGATCCACAGAAAAAGATCACCATTAAAGCCTATGATGAAGAAGAACGTTCCTCTAAAGGAATTGTGATGTTACCTATCAGAATGGGACCTTTGTAGAAAGACACAACATGCCAGGTTCTAGACTTGGATTTATCATACAATATACTATTGGGAAGACCCTGGATACATGGCATACAAGTTGTTCCATCAACATATCATCAGTGCTTAAAGTTTCCCTACAGTGGGTAGGAAATCATGATCTCAGCAGATTCAAATCTATTTCAGTATTGTAGTAATCTTAAACCAATTCAAGAAGTCATTGTTCCTCATAATAGGGAGGCGTCATCTTCGAACATACAATCCAAGGAACAATCATTTTCCTCTATTTTGTCAAGCATGGAAAAACAAATGCAACTAAGAGATAGAGAGAATGGAGAATATTCAATATCCCAATCACCACTTTCTCCTAAATCCTTTGGAAAACCATTAAACTCTAAACAACAACCAATGGTAAAACATCTTCCGATATTTGATGGAGCATTTGTTAGTGTCGGAACCTTATCAGAGGAAAAAAAAAGAGACAAAGATGTGCTACAATGGCTATACAAGGACGAAGAATTTCAACAAAAGATTAACAATGTCTGCATACCTACAGAAAAGTATAGAAAAGGATTTAACATTCTCATAAAAATGGGATACCTTACAC
This sequence comes from Cryptomeria japonica, assembly GCF_030272615.1. Taxonomy (NCBI): domain Eukaryota; kingdom Viridiplantae; phylum Streptophyta; class Pinopsida; order Cupressales; family Cupressaceae; genus Cryptomeria; species Cryptomeria japonica. The sequence continues at coordinate 682,803,047 of NC_081407.1, read as the reverse complement.
TCAGCAGGCTACAGACAAAACATGCTTAGGATATGGACAAGTTACTTTACTAGAAAACACATATTTTAGTCAACAACAAGAGAAATATGAAAACAGACAAGAACAACTGGCAATTGAAAGAGAAGAAATATCAGCTAAGCAAAAAACACAAGCAAACATGAAATGGTAAAAGAAGCAAGCTTCAAATCAACAAGAGAAACAAACTAAAAGCACCTCTCAAGCAGCATTAAATCTCAATCAAAACAAGAAAGAAGCTAATATAAGTCAAGGAGAGCTCATAGCAAGGTTGACAAAACTCAATCTCAGTCCTGAAGAAGTTGAATATTAAAGAGAAAATATATAGCAACAAAAGTTGATGAAACAAATCAAATACTATATGAACAAATATGTAGATTGCAAGCTGCAAGTGATACAAATTCTAATGAATGGGAATGGGATTCCCATCACTCTGAAGAATCAGCTGAAGAAAACTTCTTTGAAGAAGATGTAGGAGTTGATGTAGTTCACACATATGCAGGACAAATGTCAAGAAATAGTTCACTTGAATTAGAATCACATGTGGTTGACTTGGACTTAACCGAGGACGGTCAAGAGTTTCTTATGTGAGGTCATTCTGATGAGAGTACCGTTCTAGACATCGACATACATATTAAAAACTTTGATACATCTATCATGACCCTTGATACCCTCGAAACATCCCAACCTGAAGACCCCTTACCTCTAATCCACCCTGAGCTTATTGATTGGGAAAATGAAGGACATACTGCCATTGATACCTTTCCAAATGACCATGCCATATCTATATATCTTAATGCAATCAAACCCACAACAACTTTCACCAAGAATTTTAGCAACGCATCTTCCAGTCAAGTGGGTGCCAAATCTCCTAGTCGCAAAAGTGAAAATAAAGAAAACAATATCAAGTCTAATGTTGAAAACCATTTCTTGGCAACATTAGATCGGGAAAAGGTAAAAAGAAAGGATGCATCTAACGGTGAAAACTTCCTCGAGGTGTCGAAAGATGGGAGATTTGACACTTTACCTTAGCACTATCAAGAAAGGTCATCAATTTTGATTGAACCAATATAGGCAGTTAACATTGGCACAATAGAGCAACCAAAGATTCTTCATCCAACGACTTCTCTGTCTGAGCAAGAAATGCAACAATATATAGAATTATTCAAATGACAGCAAACCAATTTCACCTGGTCATATGCAGACATGCCAGGGTTGGATCCAGAGCTTATTATGCATCACTTGAATGTCACTCCAGGAGCCAAACCAGTTAAACAGAAGTTAAGGAAAATGCATCCACATATCGCTCTCCTAGTCAAAGCAGAACTAAAGAAATTATTGGACGTAGGATTCATCAGACCTGTAGCATATCCTCAATGGGTATCTAACATCATTCCTATTTCAAAACCAGATAAAAGCATCATAATATGCACAGACTTCAGAGATCTTAATAACGCATGTCCAAAGGATGACTTTCCTTTGCCTAACATCGACATCACTATAGATTTAACTACTGGACACTCCATGTTTTTGTTAATGGATGGTTTCTCCAGATACAATCAGATTAAAATAGCACTCGAAGCTCAAGAAAAGACAACTTTTACATGCCTGTGGGGTACTTTCTGCCGCAACGTCATGCCTTTTGGACTAAAGAATGTAGGTGCTACATATCAAAGAGCTATGACAACTATATTTCATGACATGATGCATACATTCATGGAAGACTATGTGGATGACATCTTAGCTAAATCATACAACAAAGAAGAACATTATAGGGATACTAGAAAATATCTTTGACCAGTTAGAACAATACAAGCTATGGCTAAATCCAAAGAAATGTGCCTTTGGTGTCACTTCATGCAAGCTATTGGGATACATTATTTCAGCTAGAGGTATCGAATTGGATCCAGCTAAGGTAAAAGAAATCATGGAAATGACATCTCCCAAGAATATAAGTCAACTAAGATCACTCCAAGGAAGACTCCAGTCAATCAGAAGATTTGTTACTCAACTACCAGATAAATGTCAACCATTTACTCATCTATTGCACAAAAATGTTCATTTCAAGTGGGACCACCAATGTGAAGACACATTCAACAAGATCAAGGCCTATCTCATGCAACCACCCGTTCTAATGTCACCAATTCTAGGAAAACCATTGTTACTCTATGTATCAACCACCAAAGCATCATTAGGAGTTTTTCTAGCACAACAGGATAATGAAGGAAAAGAACGAGCTATCTACTACATCAGCAGAACACTAGTAGGATATGAGATCAACTATTCACCAATAGAAAAAACATGCTTAGCAGTAGTTTTTACCTCTTAAAAGTTACGACACTATATATTATCTCACTCCATCAAGTTGATAGCTAAAATAGATCCTCTGAAATATTTACTTAGCAAAGCAACATTAACAGGAGGACTAGCAAAATGGATCATGATCCTGAGTGAGTTTGATATTGAGTATGTTGACTGAAAAGCTATAAAAGGACAAGTCATTATAGACCAACTAGTTGAGGCACCGCTTCAAGATGATCATCCTTTACAAATTGAGTTTCCCAATGCTGATATCCTAATGGTCACCACAAAAACATGACAATTATACTTTGATGGTTCATATACACAACATGGATCAGGAGCAAGCATTCTATTCATCACACCACAAGGTCATACAATTCCAAAAGCATACAAATTAAGCTTTCCATGCACCAACAACACAACAGAGTATGAAGCTTTGGTTACAGGTATCAAAATGGCTATAGAATGGAACATTACACAACTTCAAGTCTTTGGAGACTCTTAGTTTGTCATCAATCAAATTAATGATGACTATCAAACAAAGGATGAAAAGTTCATGCCTATAAAAATATGGTTGATGATATCAAGAAATACTTTGTAGAAATAACTTTTCAGCAGATTCCAAGGAATGACAACAAAGCAATAGACACCATGGCTACACTTGCTTCTCTACTTCAGACACAAGAAAATCAACAGTGTTATGAATTCCTGTTGGAAGAATTGTTTTACCCTGCTCATAATTGCCCTGATTCCCAAACTATCTATCACCTCATTGGGAATGATTCCTCCCGCCATGTCCAAACTTACACATACATGAAAGATAACACCTTACCTCCCAACTTATCAAAAAATCAAAAAAGAAACTTTATTCGCCAATCCTCCCATTTTACTCTTGTCGCGGATACCCTGTTTAAACAAGGTCTAGACGGTACTCTTTTAAGATGTATCGAACATGAAGAATCTAAGAAGGCCTTACATGAAGTCCATAACAACATTTATGGCACTCATTCAAGTGGTCTTACCCTTTTGAAAAACCTCATACGCTTGGGCTATTATTGGCTGACTATGGAACGAGACTCTTCAAATAGTTAGAACATGCAAACAATGTCAGATCCATGGGAATTTGATTCATGCACCAGCACAAGAACTTCATGCTTTAGCAACATCTTGGCCTTTCTATTAATGGGTTCTTGATCTAGTAGGAATGATAAATCCTTCTTCATCTAATGGTCACAAATTCATCCTAGTAGCTACATAATATTTCACAAAATGGATTGAGGCAGTACCTCTCACAAATATCATAGGAAAACAAAATGTTGCATTTATCTTGAACTACATCATCTATCGCTACGGAATACCCATGACCATTATCACTAATAATGGACGACCATTCAAGAATCGGGATGTACAAGAGCTATGTGAGAAATTCAAGATCCAACACAGATTCTCCACACCCTATTATCCACAAGGGAATGGGCAAGTAGAAGCATCAAACAAAACTATTCTGAAAATCCTCAAAAAGACAGTGAATGATGCTGGAAGAGATTGGCATATTCAATTAAACCCTGCTCTATGGGCCTACTGCACCAGTATCCACACACCAACAAGTGCCACACCTTTCTCTCTTGTTTATGGATCAGAAGCAATATTGCCAATAGAAGTAAAGATACCTTCTCTACGAGTATCATTTAAAGGTCTCATCCCAGATGAAGAACAACGAGTATCTAGACTGCAAGAGTTAGAATTGATCCATGAACGAAGACAAAATGGCTCTAATCATTTAAAGGTATATCAACAAAGAATGTGCCAAACTTATAATCACAAGGTCAAACCATGAGTCTTTCAAGTTGGGGAATTAGTACTAAAAGAAAATCCACGCAACTAGGCAGATCGAGAAAAGAAAGGAAAGTTTGAACCAAACTGGTTAGGTCCGTTTGTGGTCACAACAATAGTTGGATCAGGAGCATACCAACTATCAACACAAGACGGAGATCAACTTGAAGAAACCATCAATAGCATGCATCTGAAGAAGTTTTATGTCTGAAAAAGAAGAAAAAATAAAAAAAAAGAAGTGAAAAAGCAGAAAATACAAAAAAAGTGAAAAAGAAGAAAATCCAAAAAAATCAAATATGAGAAAAAGTGCAATAAAAATAGATGGTGAAAACCTAGCAAACAGGCGCTATATGTCTACGAGCTCTTCCATCTATTAGTTCATGCATCCTTCCACTTGCATTCTTTTCCATCAACGTTGTTCATATGCATAATAAAGCCTTGTACATATGCAGGCATCCCAGGTGGCTTTTTGCCATGGTTTGGATCATTGGGTATATCATATTGAATTTGTTTCTAGGCTTGGGGAAAAATCTTTCACTTAGCTGGGGGCAAATTTTTTTATCATTTTGAGCTTAATAAAATAGGTAGAACAAATAGTTAGAACACCCTTATCAAGCGAAAAATGTGACACATCCAACGTTGAACATGAGATCAAATTATCAACCATCAAACTATCACAAATTTAGTCTAAACGCATGGATGATATCTTTTGAATAATGATTTTCACATGATTGTTCAACTTTTTTCTACATTGATTTTTGCTATCATGATTTCTGAGTGACTCCAGGATGTCTTTGACTAGAGGAACAAGGAAGAAACATGATATTTTTTTTGTCTGCTATCTGTAAATTAATCATTAGTATGTGCAAATTTGTCTCAGGACATGATCATCAGAGTATCATCGAAGACATTTCCGATTTACATATTGAAATGATTAATACTGTTTGTTTTACGCAAGCAACACTCAGGTCATCTTGGTTCAATTATACCTCAATGCTTGTGCTAACTTGCCATATCAAAATCCAGGAAAATAGTGCTCAGGTCATCATGGTTTAATTATACCATTGATGTTTGCACTCACTTCCCACATTTTAAAAAGCTCAATGATGACAAAATGCAATAATTTAGTGATCAGTCCGATCGTAGCTTTGCATTTAAGCTTGCATTTCATTCTTGCATGGGATCCCACATGCTCCTTTTATCTAAGGTTAAATCTATTGCAGGAATCATCAAGGTATCATCAAAAGTGTATACACAATCAAAATAATGACTCGTATCTCTCCAGATATTGTTGACCCAATGAAAATCTTATGCTACCCTCTCAATAGAACCAATATTAGCATATCTAAATCTTTCTGCAATTTGATATCAACAAACTGTCAGTTCTTTATCCAATCATTCTTACCAATTCTATCAATCGATCACATCTCATCTATTCTATCATGTCTTATATAGGATGTACCTTTCCTGAAACCAGACGTTCTGATCATGTCTTATACAGGATATATCGTTCCTAAAACTAGACACTTTGATCATCTTTGTCTTATATAGGAGGTGTCATTCCTGAAACCAGACTGAATCTCGATCTTATCAATCTAACCAATCAAGCTTTATCAATAATCAAGAACCAAATCACCATGATTATAGAACTCGCATTTTCATCAACCATAGTTGCAGACATCAAATCATTTCTAATCAGGATATCAATTTCACAAAAATTCACAAAAATCCAAAGATCAATTATCTCAATTGATCTCCCGAGGGGGCATCATCATACTGCAATCTATCAATCAATAGTTGGGGCATCCTATCAAACCAATAGCATCATCAAAATGAGATTATTCTGAGATTATTCTTTGAATCAACACGTCATCACACCTCGCTTCAAAGAGGGGCAAAATGTATACACCTAAAAATGGTTTGAGGATAATTAATTAAATAAGCAATTATTTAATTAATCCCCCTTCCTAATTTAATTGAATTCACTAAGAAATTTGATTAAATTCCCCCTTTCATCTACTTATTAATAAATCTAAGGATTTATTTAATAGGTTCATTTTCATAATCCCCTTTGATTAATTAATAAAATTAGTTAATCTCTCCCCCCATCTTAAATTAATTCTTCTAATCCCCTAATTAATTAAAACAAATCAATTTATGAGTTGTTGAGAATTAATTAATCTTATTTGAATTTTTAAAATTCAAATTACCCACATGCCTCCTAATTTCTAACCACCTAACCTAACCCCTTCTAAACCTAACCCATTTCATCTAACCCTGGGTTTACTTAAACCTATCTTATCTTGCACATCTTAACCTCCTTATCTTAACCTCCTATGGTGTGGATACTCTTCCCTTGAAACACATGGCATTCTTGGGCCACATGTCCCCTTTCCTTAGACACTTGCTCTCTCATGAGCAAAGATTCTTGACACTTGTCACCATAGAGATGGAAAATGTTCCCTTTCCACCAACCTCTTTTCCAACCTCCTCCAATTTCACCATTGATATCTTCAGACTCAATCTTGATCGTTGATTCTTGCCACCTCACCCCTGGCCTTGTAAATCCTATAAATATCCCCCATTTTGGAGCAATAATCATCCCATCTCATTTGCATCTTATGCATTGTTACTATAGGCATTTATCTCTTAGCATATCATTTGAGCATTGTTATTATAGGCAATTGCATCTTAGATCTAGCTTATTTTCTAGCATAATTGTTGAATCATGTAGCTTAATCATTCTCTTTTCTAGCTTAAATGCATCATTATCATTTTAAATCCTCCATCTAGGTGTATTCAAGTCACTAGAATTTGCTTGTCCATATTTGAGAGCAAATCCACACTCGCATCTCTTAGGAGGCGATAGATCGATTAGCCATGGTTTTATCTTTCTTTGTTTTAAATTTGATAACCATGCTTGTAATGATCTATTGAGTGTTTTGTGTTGCAGTTGTAGGTATCACATTTCTCACAGAGCACGCCAACTATATTTAGCCCCCACTTTAGTGGGAGTATGAACTTACACTATACTCATAGTGAGAGTGTGTGTGAGAGAGAGAGAGAGAGAGAGAAGAGAGAGAGAGAGAGAGAGAGAGAGAGAGAGAGAGAGAGAGAGAGAGAGAGAGAGAGAGAGAGAGAGAGAGAGAGAAGATTATAAAGAGATAATACATCACTAAATTTAAGGGAACAAGCCCCTAAGCTTAGGATCATAACTCACACAGTCACATACAAGGACACACAAAACAAAGCAAAAAACAACAAAGGCAAATAGACAAACAAAGATAAAAGACACACAAAAGGGGTTAGTACTAAAAACAAAGGCTCCAAGTCAACTAGTCAAAGAGACCTCGATAATAGAAATATATCAATCACTAATATCATTCTCAAAATTAAATTGCAAGAGAAAAGTGGTCACATGGAAAGAGAAAGAGCATACATCAAGCGACGAGACAAGAAACCATCATCCAACTAATAGAAAGGTGTGTTATGCTATGGGTTCATGGGAGAAGGAGAAAGGGAATATGGATTCCATGAGCTAGAAAGTTGTGTTATACTAGGTGATCCATGAAAGCACAAATTTTACAAGATGAAAAGTTGTGTTATATTGTGTGATCTATGTGAAAAACATAAATGAAGAGTCAAAAGGTCTAGCAAGATGTGTTATGCTAGTCAGCTCATCCTAAAATATGGTGCAAGGAGAGTCAAAAGGTCTAGCAAGTTGTGTTATGCTAGTCAACTCAACCTGTTATGATATTGTCTAGTTTTAGGAATGAAGCATCTCATCTAAGGCATTTAGGTCTAGTTTCAAGCATGTAACAACCTATATAAGACACATGATAGGAAATGTCTAGTTTGGAGAAATGAAACATCTCATCTAAGACATTGTCTAGTTTTGAACATGTAACAACCTGTATAAGAAAAATGATAAAAACATGTCTAGTTTCATGAAACATGTTGTTGAAGACATCAAGTATGGTTTCAAGCATGTAATAATCATTGATGCACATGAAAGGGGACACAAGCCAAAAACAAGAATCAAATGTTAGTGAGTTAGTTTCCAACCAAAACTAAAACAAATGAAACAAAATCCTTCACATACATATCAAGAAAGATTAAAAAGCATGCAAAGAAAGCAAGATAAAAGAAGAGAAGGAAGAGTAGTCTCCATAATATTCTCTCATGATGCCTTTGTTCCTTCTCCCTTGTCTCTCTCCTCCCCAAGATCCAAATGAGTGTATGTATCTCTCAACTTTAGCACTAAACTATGGATGCCAATGAAGATTCAAAATGGTTGAATGAACTAAACTTCTTATTGCTATGCAGAATACCTACAACAAGGTTACTATGAAAAAGCTTAAGTGTGTGTGTCTATGCAAGTATAGTAACAATGCTTAAGATGCTTCCTCCTTTACTTGAGGGTGAGGGCTCCTTTTATAGGGAAAAATGTTGATTGAATGGCCAAGATTGAGCGATCTTGTGAAGGGCTATGATTGATGGGTTTGTGATTCATGTGATGGTTCTCAATCCAATCCCTTGATGACAAGTGTCAACATGTAATGGCTTGAGAGGAGAGGAAGGGAGTATTAAATGCCTGGGGGGACATGAGGGTAATCTCATCTGGTTGGGGTTATTGGATAAATATTTTATCCAAGGGTAAGGTTATTATCCAATGGGTAAAATCTTGTGCAAACTTTACCCATGGTTAAGACCCATGTGGGTTGGAGTGTTGAAAGAGGAAATGCATTTAAGACTATGTAAGAGCCTTAAATGACTTTTGAAGACCTTTTTTCTTTTTTTCTTTTTTTTGGGGGGGGGGGGGGTGGTTTGGATTAGGATTGTGCAAATGTTTAGAAGAGGTATTAGGCTAAATTAGAAGGGGTTAGAAGAGTCTAGAAGGGGTTTAGAGAAATATAGAAGAGTCTAGAAAGAGGTGGGTGTGGGTAAATAGGTTTTTATTAAAAATAAAAATCTATTTAAATGTGCAACTTGTATTTGTAGGAGAATGCAAGTGGATGGGTTATTTTTAAATAAATATTGATTTATTTAAAAAGGGGATTTGATTTGGTGATTTTATTTTTAAATAAATGTTAAATTTATTTAAATAGGAAAAAGGGGGATACATTAAATAAATTAGATTTATTTAATAACCTAGATTATTAAATAAATTGATTAAATTTATTTAACTAAAATAGAAGAATAGGCTAAGGTGAATTAATTAAATGTTAATTTAATTAATAGAGGAATATTTAGTCATTAAATAAATATTTAATATTCATTTAATTAATAGACAAATTTATGTGTCTACAATCAGTATAAGACAAATGATAGTTGATAAAGGTAACCAACCAAAACAAAAGATTGATCAAGGAGGCATCATATATGATCCCCCTTAAGATGTCAACATAGCCCCATGTTAATGTCTTAAGGTAGAAAGAAATGCAACAAGGATAAACACCTTCATCACCAAGAAGATATCCTCTAGGAAAAAATGCACATACACTCTAAACTAAGATGCATAGCTCTTTGAAACAAGGAAGAGATAGTTACAAAAGAGATATCTTCCAACAAGTATAAAGGGATCCTTTTGAGGGATTCATAATGAAACAAGGAAGAGATCTTTTTCCAAAGACATCTACCTCCAAGAGAATATCTTTTAACAAAAATAACATCTTTGACAAAGGAGAAGAGAAAGAGAGACGGGGATGCACTTTCAACACCTAGGAGAGATCATTTATCATAAATGCTTTCAAGCAATGAAGATGACCTAAACCAAGGATACACCTCCAAGCAAGGGTAAAACCAATATAAAGGACAAACAATTATATGGAAAAAATGATATTCACATAAGAGATTCTACTCTCAAGGAAAAGTGAATCCTTGGAAAGAGAGAATATAGAAACACCATTTTTGCCCCCTAAACATCGAGACAAGAATAAAAAGGCTATTATTTTGCTAGCCAAGTATGATTGCACATGAAATTATACCATCGTGAATAACAAAGAAACCCCAAAAGGCAAGCTACTAATGCCACATAGTGAGGAGCAACATAATAGTCCCGAAGGATGCTAATCATCTACTATTGGAATGGTACCATTATCAATAAGTTGTTCAATTTGTGTTGAATTTCATGTTCAAATTTAGGACATTCATTGGTAAAATGGCCATGGATTCGATGATATGTTAAAAAGGGAGTATTATCTTGATTTGGTTTACGACTCTTCCTTTGTTTTCCTAAAGAAAAGAGATTAATTAAGCTCTAAGGAGGTCACTATAAATTTCATCTTGTTCTAATGAAGAAGGGTATCATATGCCTTCTCTAGTGTGTTGCAAATGAGGTTATATAGGGACTAATTTCTTATTCCATCTTTCCAAGATCATGTCCACTATAGCCTTGTTTAGAAATCATGTCATAGCCAATTTCATAATGTGTTTTCAATTGTTAAGGGGAGGGAATTTCATTATGGCCTTCTTTGAAATTTGTTGTGTAAGTACATCTTGAAGATTCAGTTGGGTGAATAGATGGTGGGAAATGATCTTACTAGGGATATTCTTATACAGTCCATCATTATTCATGTCCACTTTTTAGGTTGAGAAGAAGCATTCTCATCATCTAAAATTTCATCTTTACTCAATGTTATGTGAGGAGATATATAATGAATAAAATGCATAACATCATCTTGTCTCAAAATATGTTAATGATTAAGATAAGATCTTAAAGAATAGGGAGGATCTAGAGTGATAGATGTACTAAGATTAACATCCTTAACTTGTCCCTCTTGCACCAAAGTATCTTTGTGAGAAGAGGATTATTCATTACTCTTCAATGTTGCATCTCCATTGGAGAGATCATTGATAGAAGCATTAATTATTTCCTCATGAATAAAAGACACTCTAGGAAAAGTACAAGTATGATTCATTTCAATATCATCTCTAAGATTAGCAAGGGTATCATTTGAAACATCTACCAAAGCTTTTATGAAATACAAATATTCCATTAACTTTTTTAAAATTTCATCACATAGTAACATGAAATATGTATGAAAGCTTTGAGAAATGAATTGAATGTAGGAATTTTTTTTTGAATCCCTCATAATGCAATACATTAAAGTTGTACGAATGAATGCAAGCAACACAAGTGAAAGAAGCTATTATCAAACACAAGATTTTGGTAAATAAAGCTAATAAGCAATGTAATCACATATGAAATAGAAAATCAATTAAATTTTGTAAATTTCATTATGAAAAATCATATCTCAAAACACAATCAGAACTATGCAAAATGTTAGAAGCATTGGTTTCACAAAAATGTAATAGGGTTTACTAGTTTAGTTATGTAAACAAGGAACAAACCTACTTCCAAGCAACATTGACATTAAGGGGATTTAAATCAATAGATTCAACCCCAATTCTATGATGAAGAGGGTTGAATGCATATTGGATTCCACTCTCCTTGGTTGAGTTGAAAATGAGCTATGGGAATGATATAAATTGAATGCAAGATATAGGGTTAAGGATGTGAAATTTATAATGATTAGCATACACATATAGTTTTAGGTTAAATATGTAGATATAAAGTATAGATTTGGAGAAGGAAAGTAGATAGGAACCTATGTCTGAAATTTGGACTTGAAAAAGTGAGACAATGGTTCTTGGAGACCACTACCTAGGATCTTCGATGCTGACAATAGATATATTTTCAAGATCAAGATGTTCTTCTGAGTGTTTCCTTGAGGTCTCATCAAAAAGTGTCAGACAATGATTCTTGGACGACCTTGTCCTCACCAATTTTGCCTCTACAAAAGCTAGTTATGTGTGTCTCTATCTGCTCTTTCTATTCATCTATATTTGTTGTCCCTAGATATTGTCACTTGCACACATGAAGGAGGAAAATGGTGTTGTTTGATAAGGATTTTCCTAAGTCCAACCTTGAATTGGAATTAACCCTTGAATGAAATTGATAAATTAACAGGAAAGCTATGAAATAGAATGTTGAATGTTATACCTCAAGCATTTTTGGAGTTGATGATGGTTGATGATGCAATGCTCTTTGAATGTGATCATAAATGATGCATAACATGACATGACATGACAAGACATAAACACATCAATCATAAAAAACATGCTTGCATGAAGATTGTTGCAACTTGCTACTGCGTAATGCTCAGATTTGAAATACTTGCTATTGAATGATGTAGAATGAATGAGGACGAATTGATTATTTATGAATGATAGCAGATATGAAAATGAATTGGAAGAATGCTCTTATATAGGGTTCTCATGGTATTTTGTAAATTAGGTGGACCTCCAATGATAATATTGAAGTATTGGGATCGCGAACCAACTGGTAGGAATCGAGCATCGACATATCCAAAATTGGGCCTAGACTTGGGGGACAAGGACACCCAAATGCCCTTGTCCACAAAAAATAAGGTGAATCAAGTGTAAATTTGGTGCACTCAATCCCAAGGTAGAGGTTCAGATCACCATATAAACATATGACTTCAATTTTGAAGTATAAAGGCTAGACATACACTTGGAACATAGCTAGGAGGAAACTCATTAAGACAAGGGCATAAAAAGTAGTGTAAAATTGTTAGGAGTTACAATTTATGATGCTACAATTACTCTTCTTATTGGATGCCTTCTAAGAAGGGTTATGAAGAGCTAAATAAAATCATTTGTCATTATCTGTGGATAAATTGGGAAGGTTAAGTTGGTTATAAATTTGCCTCTTGGTTACATTGCATTCAACCAAAAACTAAAGGAGATTTGGGTCTCTTGGACCCCAAAACACAAGGCATAGGTTTAACTGCTAAGTGGATAGTTAGAATCATGTCAGGTGAAGAACCATGGAAAAAGATCATTAATCACTATATCATTCTTGCAACTAATAATAAGAAATGGCAGAATGTTAGATAGACTCATAAAATTCTGCTTGGTTATTTATTTCAAGTTAAAGCCTCATTCCCCCTTCATCCCATATGGAAATCATAGTAGCTAACTAGTAAGTTCTTATGTTGGAAAGATGCTTCCAACTTACAACATGGATTCAATTTTGAAAATTCTTCTATTTTCTGGAACAAGCAAGTGCAATACCATGATTTTCCTCTTGTTATAGCCTTTCCTAGGCATGCTTTTTATTGTTTTAAGAAAGGAGTACATCAGTTTGGTGATGTTTGGGATTTTAACTCTTTTGAGTGGACTTTTTGGCATATGTTGAAGGACAAATTTAAACTAAACAACATGATTTAAAGCTTTCCAACTTTTTGTGAAGTCATTAGTGCTAGTTGAGCTTGTTATGAAACTTTGTACCCCGCTTCAATGTGATTTTACTAGGGATTGGCTTTGTCTATCTAAATACCATTTTGTTCATTTTCCTTTAAAAAACATCTATTTAAAATTACTTCCTAATTTGTCATTAAACCCTAGATTGAATAAGTATAAGAGGTGTAAGTTTAATGAAAGGAAGTGGAGGAATTTGAGTGGGCAAATATGGAACTCTAAAGCAGAAGCTAATGCTCAAATTTTAGCTTGGAAAGTCTTACAATACAAATTGTCAGTTGGGAATTAGCTGAAATTTGTGATCCAATCTATCAAATCCTCCTTTTATCAACATGATGGAAACTTAAAACACATATTTTTGGATCGCCTATGGGAATTATAAAATAAAATGTTATTTTCAAGTACTTTCCTATCACTTTTTATCATTCCTTGAGTTGGAAAAAAGATCTGCTTGGTGTTGGTCTCCATAATAATGTGATTGATGATTCTATTAGACAATTTGTTCTTCTTTATATATGGAAATGTAGGTGTATGTCAATGTTTTCAAAGCAGTCAGTGCACCAAGAAACACAAATTCTAAAGTTTTACTGCAGGGGTCTCTAAGAACATCAACAAGATAAGGTATCACTTGGACTACATCAAGTTTCAAATTCTTTAGCACTGGAAAAATGAGATTACTTGTTCCAAGCAACTACAAAGGCTGCATCAAAGACTATTCAAATTCAATGTATAATTGTTATTTCCTGCTATCTTTTGACTGGTTGCCTCAATGATTTTTTGTATTGTTGTTGTTAATTGTATTTCATAGACATGTCAAAGTCATTGAATTGTTAGTTTATGCAATTTTATAGCTAGAAACCTTAATAGTATTAAGTATAATTGCATAAGGTTATAGCTGAACTATTTTGACAATTCCTCCTTATTTTCTAACAGTCTGAATACCATTCTTTAATACAATTTTTTCCAGCATTAATTCAATATAAAAAGAAAACATTTTAAATCAAACTCTAAGACCATCACTCAATAAATATTAATTAATTTTTTTGAAAAAGTAATCCAAAATATTACCAAAACAATTCCTACACTATTTTTTACCAAAAACAAAAGTGTCATGTCATGTAAACGAAAATATAAGAGTGATGACCACCTTCAATGTACACACGTTTCCTAAAGCGAGTGTGATATTATATGATATGAGGAGTCGTCATAAAACGTGAAGGAAAATGAGTGTACTGAAAAGATAAGCCGTTTACCTCATTGGACTTTCACGACTCCCAACAAACCAAGGGATAAACATGTCATTGTCTTAATTAATTAATAATAATTAAAAAAAACCATATTTTAAGTCGATGGGGTTACCGACCGCGCCACCGACACCACGCACGCCTACCAACCTTTTTTGTATGTTATTGCTCGTGTTAAAATCTTCGATATTATCTCAACATATTTTTACAGATTTTTTAATTAATGGAATGTATAAACAACCACTATTATATCACCCACATATGTTTTCACGCAAAATTGCAAATCAATTTGGAGTAAATATATAATAATCAATTTGGAGTAAATATATATAGTGGAACTTTTGTCCTCCATATAAATAAAGTATCATTCTATCACAAACAAAACGCAATTTTCTTACATAAGCTTTATTATTTATTATATGGACGGTGAAAATAACATTTTTAAAATAAATTATTCTTCTATCAAGAGATTATAACTCCTTTTTTAATATTAATCAAAGGAAAGGAAAAAATAATAAATGAATATTATATTATAAAATAGTTGAGTATTAGAGCATCTTATAAGTTTGTTTTAGTTGTTTTGTTTATTGATAATGTCTTTTTAAGTGTTTTAGGTTTTACAAATTAATTTATCTAATTATTATCAAAAATTTTGTATTTTGTTTAGTTTTTTAAATTGTTATGTTTACTTAAGTTTGTTTTAAAATTTTAAATAAAAATAAGGTCAAAATTACACGTATAGATTTGAATCAAATTTACATATACAATATGTTATTGATCAAGGTAGAAAATGAACATTCTATAGATCAAATTAAGGTTCTTGAGATGGGGGGAGTCAAACATAGTTTAGAATCATGTCCTTTGCAAATCTTTTATGTAGAACTAGTCACTCCATTTAGGACAAAGAAATCAAATCAAATTTTAAATGGAGAGCAAAAGTGCTTGGAGTATGCACTTTTCAACGTTACAAGGATCACTTGTTGAATTAAGTAGGAAAAAAGTAGGAAAAAACCAAGAATATACATGTAAAAAACAAAACAAAAAAATAATTAATGTGGATATTTAAAAAAAGAAATTTGAAGATTATAACAATGTAGAGGAAGTAAACACACCCTGTACATACATAATTATGGGATTAGTCCTTACAAGTTAAGTTCTAGATAAATTAAGGATTTTAGTGTGGAATAATTTGGATAAATTAGTTGAAACAAAAACTAGGCATATGTTGAAATAGATTGAGACGGATTAGGACTTACCTTGAATGATGTGGACTTTGATGGACATTGCAACAAATACCTATAAATTTTAGATGTGATTAGGAATATATGAGTTTGGGGCATGACCACATGATCATATATAGTTGGCACAATTATGTCTTGATGGAATTATTCTATCCTCAACAAAAATATCATTTCAACACAAAGTGTTCACTTGGTGTATACATATGGAAATATAACAATGTGGTGATACAAAGTGCCATTAAGACCCTATATGTAAGTGTTGAAGTTTGCAACTTCCTTCAAACTTAGTTAGAAACACAAGATTAATTTAATAATAGTAAAGAGATAAGGGTGACAAGGAATGCCGATATTGATGGTGATAATATATACTATAGAGTAGATTGTTTGACATTGATGAATCTTAATGTAAGGTAATGAGTAGCATACACACAAGTAGTGTAAAATGAGTGGATAGTGTAAGGGCATAGACTTTTCTCCTATACATTTTGTCTCTATTTTGGTGTGTTTGCAAAATTAAGAGTATGTACATTCTAAAGTAGATTAAAGAGAAAAATATGATAAAAGTATATATAATTTTTTGGATCTAAAAAATTTGAACAACTATAACAATTGCGTGCCGCATGTAATAATGCACATAAATTGAAATTTATATATTCATCATCATGAAATTATATATTCATCATGAAATTTCTAGGTCACTTGTGAGTTTTCAAATCAATTGCCTAATTAAAAGGACAAGCTTACCAATTTCACCTTTTTAGGTACTTTCTAGGTGTATAGATTTAATTATACATACCTTAGAAGGGTTCCACACCTTCCTTGAACTACACCAGTATATTCTACATCCTTTTTAATTAATTAGAGTGCTCTCATTTTCTAGAAACACTCCAAAATACATCTTTGAAGTGGATGATCCAACATAAATAAATAAATAAATAAAAATAGATCCAGTCCCTAAAAGATTATGAATAATGTTTCATAAGAGACTTGTTACTTAGGAATTTAAAACTACTCTATCACTATAAATTAGAAATGAACTGATAAATACATCAAAACATCAAAACATTGTAAAGCATCATTATATATATATATATATATATATATATATATATATATATATATATATATATATATATATATATATATATATATATATATATATATTAGTGGGAGGGGAAAGCTCCCCCACACCCCCCATCAAAGAATAAGATCTAAACACAACTGAAAACAAAAACATTTGAATTCAGAAGATAATTAGGCTCCATTACCAACACCACCTCCATATCTTTCTCTATCTTTAAATCTCTCCCTCTACCTCTCTCTATCTTTCTATCTATTTCTCTCCCTCTCCATCCACCATCCACCTTTCACTCTTCACTTTATATCTAGATACCTCTCAATCTCTCTATCCACTCCTCTCTCCTTCTCCCTCTTCCTTGACCTCTATATCTATATCACTATTTGCCTCTCTCTATCCCTCTTTTATCTCCCTATCTCCATATTTCCCCTTCTACCTCTCCCTTTCTTTATATCTATGTCTTTGTCACTCCATCTCTTTCTACCCTATCTCTCTCTACCCTTAACCTTTATCTAATGTATTAGGTGTTTTAGATGGAGTTTCATGTAGTGTATCTTGTATGCATTAGGTGCTTTGGATGGAATTTGTGTGAGATTTTTGTAGATAACATTAAGCCACCATATTTACTCCAAATTTTTGTTTGGTGATACTCATATGAATGTTTTCTTCGCAAGTATATTGTAATTGTTTTATTTATTAAATAATATATTGGGATACTTCGGAGTCCACAGTTTTTCTCTTGAAACCTGATTTTGTCTACATACGCTTGTGTTATGATATATTGTTTATTTGATGTTCATGTGTTTCTTCTTTATGTGATTGTTAGAAGATTGAAATTTTTACAACACTCTACTTAGAATTTGAATGTAAAAAATAATTTTTCCGTTACTTATTTTCTTTTCATATTTAACTTATAACCACTAATATAATTCTTAGTACATAAATTATCTTGTAGTATTTGCTTGCAATATTATATATAATTAAAAAAAATTTGACCACAAGTGTAAATTTTACCATATCATTTCTATTTGTTAACATAGCTTACAATAAAAGAATCTTAAATTCACTTCATTTCATATAGGTTTGGAGCTTAAATCATACTAATATTTATCATGTGATAGTTTGGACAAGTGGCTACCCATGCAAATGAAAAAAGAAAAAGTTATAGCTATATTTAATAATTAATAAATAACATTCTTTCAAAGATTATCGATGCTTTCCTACAATAAAAGTACTAGATTTAGCTTAAGATATTAGGAAGGGTTAGCAAGAAAGATTTAGTCATGGTTTTAAAGGGCCCTTTTCCTTTTTGTAAGTTGAAAACCACCATTGTGGTTTTATTTCATAGAGGGGTAACGAAAGAACTTTATTTGTGAGATAGGGCCTATACAAACCCATTTGACTTTCTTCCTATTTAAAATAAGTTTCAAATAGTAGAGGAAGTCTTCCTTTTTCATAATAATGTTTAAAAAATCTAAAAATACATATATTAATATATGGCAATGGCTACGTAGCAGACAAAACAGCCCAGTCCCATGCCATGCCATGCCCTATGTGATGACGTGACCGTCCAATCAAACGGTCCAATCAAACTGTCCATGCCATCTCCATTACTTTTGGGACATTTATCCTTTTTTTGATAAGTCCGTGGGGGTTGGAGGAATTTTTTTTTTTTAAATGTATGATTATATTTTTTAAATTGAAATAATTTATTTTAATATGTTTTTATAATTTTTTATATTTTAGTTATATTTGTAAAATAATAAATTAATAATTAATAATGTATTTATAGTTTTTAAATAATAAGCTATTGTTTTCTTTTATGTTTGATTATATTTTTAAAATTGAAATAATTTATTTTAATATTTTTTCATAAATTTTTATTTATTATACTTTTTTGATTTTTTAAGCTATATTTGTGAAATAATAAATAAAATAAATTAATAGTTAATTATAATATTAAATTTTAAGTTAAAAACATTATAAATTATTAAGTTTATTAAGTTTTATTATTAATTTTTAATCTTTTTAACCTACATTATTAAGTTATAATGTTTTTAAATTTTATTAATTGTTTATTTATTTAAGTTTTTATAATTTAATTAATAATTTACTTAGTATATTTTCTTTGTATGTTTATTATTATTATTATTATTATTTAATCTAATAATATATAAATTTAATCAAATAATCAAATATTTTAACAATTTTTTTGATATTAATCTAAAATACACCTGAAATTTTGAATAAATATATTTTAAATTGTCAATCTAGATACAATATTTACATAGTTTGAATTTAATTTTTTTTACTGTGTGTAATTTATATACATTTTATTTTGTAAATTTGAGCAATAAGTTATAGTTTGAATTAAATTTTTACTTATGTACAATTTTTACTTATGTATCATATATTATATGTTTAATTATTCTAAAAATATTAAGAATGAAAGAAGATTGAACTTTAAATAAAATAAATTAATAGTTAATTATAATATTAAATTTTAAGTTAAAAACATTATAAATTATTAAGTTTATTAAGTTTTATTATTAATTTTTAATCTTTTTAACCTACATTATTAAGTTATAATGTTTTTAAGTTTTATTAATTGTTTATTTATTTAAGTTTTTATAATCTAATTAATCAAATTAATAATTAATAATGTATTTGTGAAATAATAAATAAAATAAAATAATAGTTAATTATAATATTAAATTTTAAGTTAAAAACATTATAAATTATTAAGTTTATTAAGTTTTATTATTAATTTCTAATCTTTTTAACCTACATTATTAAGTTATAATGTTTTTAAGTTTTATTAATTGTTTATTTATTTAAGTTTATATAATTTAATTAATAAAATTTACTTAGTATATTTTCTTTGTATGTTTATTATTATTATTTAATCTAATAATATATAAATTTAATCAAATAATTAAATATATTAACAATTTTTTTGATATGCAATATTAAACATTAATCTAAAATACACCTATCACATGAAATTTTGAATAAATACATTTTAAATTGTCAATCTAGATGCAATATTTACATAGTTTGAATTTAATTTTTTTACTTGTGTGTAATTTATATACATTTTATTTTGTAAATTTGAGCAATAAGTTATAGTTTGAATTAAATTTTTACTTATGTACAATTTTTACTTATGTATCATATATTATATGTTTAATTATTCTAAAAATATTAAACTTTAGAAGATGTCATACTTATTATAAAAAATTATAAAAAAATTAAAATAAAAAATTCTAAAAACAATTAAAATAAATTATTTTAATTTAAAAATATAATCATACTTTTAAAAAAAAAAATTCCTCCACACCCACGGACTTGTCAAAAAAAAATGAAAAAATGTCCGAAAAGGACTAGAGATGGCACAGAGGGTTTGATTGGACGGGGCGGTCACGTCATCACATGGGGGCATGGCATGGCATGGCATGGCATGGGGTGGTCCGTTTTGTCAGCATAGCCATTGTCGTCTCTTACCATGAAAGAAACTTTTATTTGTGGGGTTATCTCAATGGTCGGTTGCGTCTCATCAATAATAGTCTTTTCACTCCTCACGCAATTTGATGTTTCAGTGTAGTTTCTGATCCAGCAAAATAATAAATGCCCAGTGTACCTTCAACTCTGAAATATATAGATGAAAAGCATTGGAATGAATGTGGAACCAAAACAGCTGGCAATTGAAACTTCCATGAGAAGAGATGAAACCGCTTGCCGCCCATAAACCCAAGCAAAGCCGTGGATTTGTCTTTCATAATAGGGATGGTTCACATGCGATCAACTTTAAGGATTGTATGCCTCTCATCTGAATGAATGGCCAGCTGTGGGTCTCGTCAACACTCTATTTCCATCCTCCTGATTTTTTAAGTTTCAGTGGGCTGTAGCTATTCTGGCTCCAAAACGGCATGCCATGTCATGATGCAGCTCCCCAAAATCGCATGCCCTTTCATGCCATACAGCACCATACAAACATTCCAGGACCCACCATCGGGCTTCTGACGTGGAGGCATGTTGTCGTTTGCGGTTGATGGAAAGCAATTGCACGCGGCTAACATTTGTCGGCCACTCTCCCGGTCAAATTTGAATTTCAATTTTAAAACTCCTCTCCCGCTCCCGCCCAAACATAATTTCAAACATATTTTTTGAATTCGATCGCTATTGAATTCCATTTTCATTTTCTGATGCTCAGGTCTAGAGTCAGGGTGAGGGAATTGGGGTTTTTTGTTTGTTTGATTTTGTTTGGTGTTGCAGAATTTTTAGATGGAGAAGATGGAAGGAAACCTTGGATCTCATCATTGGCTGCCATAACTGGTGTTGGAAATAGGAAGGCGGAGTTTGCTTCTGCAAGGCAAAGTGTTTCTGTGCACAGATCGATGGTCCAACGATCTGCAGTGAAAAGATCAATGTCTGGTTTTGGTAACGCCTCGTACGATGTTGCAGAGCTTTGAGTCTTTTGGACGCAGCAGGAAATCATCTCTCCTTACCATGTTTTGCCAAATCGCAACGCTATTTCTTTCTTATTTTCCGTTTGCTTGGATATTTCATCGATGATTTTGGTTCTTTTTTCTGTTTGCTGTGGTTAGCAGCTGCACTTATCAAATTTTGGAATTGGTCAAATCTCCCTTTCAAGCTGGGAATCGATCCCTTATGGAATCGACTCACTCCAGCCTTTCTCTTCCCACCACGCCTGGCTGGGAATTGTATCGTGGGTTTTAGGCACAAGCTGGGAGGACGCATCATGGCATGGCATGCCATTTTGGAGCCAGAATAGCTATAGCCAAGGATTAATTGGATCCTCTTTTGACAGTGACTGTTAAAGCATAAAATACTATTTAATTTTTATCTATAA
This sequence comes from Cryptomeria japonica, assembly GCF_030272615.1. Taxonomy (NCBI): domain Eukaryota; kingdom Viridiplantae; phylum Streptophyta; class Pinopsida; order Cupressales; family Cupressaceae; genus Cryptomeria; species Cryptomeria japonica. Next base: position 682,781,177 of record NC_081407.1, on the reverse strand, counting down.
GTTTGAGATAATTGAAATTTCAAAATATAGGTTGTTAGATTATTATTGTGGAAGTTATTTTGCTAAGGGGTGAGATTTCATTATATGTTTTATAATTATGTTAGATTGGAAATGGATCAATATATATTTTCCTAGTAATTATTAAGCTAAATTAATGGTGGTGCCAAGGGGTATTATCGTCTTCTCATGCAAGGATTAACAATAAAAAATAAAATAGTAAAAAGCGGTAATGGATGTCAATATGAGGTGCTAATGAATTTCATTGAGTTTTTTGTTGATTTTTTATTGTTGATGAAGCTTGATATACACCAATAAGTAGCTATGTCAGAGAATGTATTCAAAGTTTACTTGATATGGTTAGAAATGACCTACATAATGTGTGTCTCAATGTCATGCAAGCTTGGTCATTAGATAATTTTGTAAACAATAGCAATACTAAATTCATACGTAAGGTAGGTGATTTAGAGGGAATTAACAATGGCAACCTACCACTATTTTGAATGTCTCATACAATATTGCTAAGGCCTTGACTGCATTAGGTGAATCTTTTATTTTGGTTATGCCTTAGATTTGTCTCACAATTCTTTCAAATGGTCTAGATGCTCTTTGTATCTATGCTTCTTCCTACATTACTATCTTTGGTAAACATCTTCTTCTTTTGAACTCTTTCTGTCCATTAAAAAAGTTTTCCCTCTCGCTCCAACTCTTTATGTTCTTGCTCTGAAAAATTTTAGCTACCTACTTTCTCAAGTTATTTTTTAATCTTTGTTTAAGGGGATTAGTCTTCCAAATTCCCCTAAATGGCTGGTTAATGATCATTTTTCTAATGTTTCCTTTCTCACTCCTCGTGAGATAGAGGATAACATATATTAGAATCTACAAAACCTAAAGATATTTTGTCAAGAATCTATTTCAAACATTGAATGAAATTTTTTTTCTTACTATAGACAATCCTTTTTTCCAAGCTATTTTGAATTAATTATTTCAATTGGAATTGGATTGGACATGGGGATATCTTCCTTTTTGGGGGAATATTTTTTCTTTCCATGCAAATATTTCTAAGATTTGGCAAGTTGTGATTGTGATAATTGAGAAAGATCTCTAGTAAAATATCACAAAGCCTCTTTCACTAGCTATAAAATTTTAGATTTGTTTTGAGATATTAACTGCTACTAATATTTATTATTTCTCATCTTGGGTCCCTTTCAAGGTTTCTTATTTGAAGGTTGAAAAGCTCCTTAGATATTTTTCTTTGAGCCTTCAATAATGGTCATCAAGGATTTCATTTTAGAATATTATTTACTTCCTAATAAAGTTGGAGGTTTTGGGTTTATTTTCATAGCTTGTGTGCTAAATGTACCATCAGGGTACTCAATGCTAATTAGGCCTAGAAAATTCTTGTTCATCATTACATTATCACTAACACTCCTGAATGTTGTTAATCTTGGAAAGTCTTGGGTATGGGTACTCTTCTCACTATAAGGGAATCCATCCACATTCAAAACACTTTTTTACTAAAAAGTATTTGGAAATCTTGGGAATCTATCAAGCCCTTGAATTGTGAAATGGTATATCCATTTACCAATACTCCATTTGGTTGACTTCTCTTCTCCATTTTCAATAGAGGTTAATGGGTTTCTTACCTTGAGCTCATGCCTTAAATTTTTGAAATGAGTAAAAGGTTTTCCATATTTCATTCACCTACCCCCAAATAATTTTATTCCTTGGCCTACATTAATATTTAAATACAAACTTTCCAAATAGAACCAAGTCACCTACCAAATGGTTATTGATGCCTTCCCTTTGCAATTGATTCACAAAATAGTTGTGTGTTTCCTCAAACCTTTGTGGAAAGGTTACAAATATTTTTAGATACTCCCTTTCAAGGTTAGAGGCACTTTAAAGGTTATTCTTTATTGTATCCACACTTGCATATGGTGGATTGGATTAATTCTCAATAGCAATAGAATTATTTGTGTGGTATGTGGCAAAAAGCATTTTGAGGTGTTTGGTCTATAGTCCTAGAGCCTAAGTTGATTATTACTCCTTGTGTTTATCATGTCAAGGACTTCCTTGGGACTCATCTTTCTCATATCGACATTACCAATTCTAATTGGTCTCTATGTGGGCATTTTGAGGCACTCAAGAATCTCTTCTACTTTTGTCCCCAAACTCAAGGCACTTGGAATTGGATTCATGATATCTTCAAGTCTTTTTTTCATGAATATCGACTGGAGACTTATATCTAGAGTTGTGAAGTGGACCTTGGCGATGACAAATAAGTATCTAAATGGAAGAGCTTTCTCCTTCCTAGATTTGAATGTTGTACCTAGAGTATCTCATATCTAGAACAATCTTCTCAAGACCTATTACCTTCTCTCTAAAGGTTTGATCTAGCAACTTGGGAATGGTTGAAAAATTTGGTTCTAGAAGGACCCATGGACACAGGGGCTTCACTTAGTGAACCTAGGTTATATCATGTATGTTCATGGCATACTAAAGAGTCCCCCTATTTTGAAAAAATATTTCCTTAGAATCCCTTTTTTCCAGCCCCTCCCAATACACGAGCTAAATTAAAAGCCCCCTATTTGTGCCAAATATTGCATTTTTTCATAGCCCGTATTAAAAACCCCCCTATTTTTACCAATAGGCGATATATTTTACCCTCATTTTTGGGATATTAAACCCCCCAATATGAATGCATGTGATATGATATTTCCCAGCTAGTGAAACCCCCATGCCCATGGATCTCCTCCATTCCCCTCGAATTTCATCCTATTTTTGTAACGATTGAAGTTGATCTGTCCACAACCCTTGGGACCCTTCTTAGTGATTACTAGGTCCCATATTATTCACCATTGGAGTGGATATTTAAGGCCCATGAATTTACCCAACAAAAGAAGTGTGTGGTGGAAGGGCTTCTCAAAATCTTTAATACTGTCATATTTTATAGGAAAGAAGATGAGGATGTGCTCATTTGGGCACTCTCAAAACATGAACATTTTACAATTAAAATTGGCTATGAAATTGCCTCTCCTTCTCTAGTGCCTTTTTTCAAATGGGACTACATATGGAAAACTAAGAATAAACCCAAGGTTTTCTTAAATTTGGTGGATGGTCTATTATGGAAGAATTCTAATTGTTGATAACCTCAAGAGGCATGAATTTCAAATGACAAATAGATGTGAGATATGCAAAAATGAAGAGGAGAGTATTGAATATGTTTTGTTCTATTGTCCCTTCTCTCCGAATATCAAGTAGAAGAATATTGGCATGTTTCTCCTTGATTAGGTATAGAATAATGTTGCCAAGCATAATTTTCTTAGTGGGTAATTGCCTTCCCCTCACCCTTTATCTATGGAGTTGCGGTGGCAAACCTTTTTCACACAAGATGGAGTTTATGGAAAGAGTATAATAACATAACTTTTAGAGAAAGAAGGTGTGGGAATGCAAAGATCTAACCAATAGGGTTATCTCTAATGTTAAGGAGAATATAGTTTTTTTGTGAAGATGAAACATTTTCACCCTTCACTTCCTATGGACTAGTCGATTGCTATATCATGGAAAATGGAGCATATCCTTTTTGACTTCACCATCCCTCCTATTTATTTTTGTAATGCTATCAAATGAACCCCTCCTGACTCTTGTTGGCTGAAGCTGAATTTTGATGGGTCATCTCATGGAAACTTGGGTTAGGTGGGAGGGGATGGAGTAATCAAAGACTCATGTGGTAGTCTCATCCTTGCCTATGTAGAAAATTTTGGAATTCAAACTTTGAGCATGGCTAAAGTGGCAACTATCTATCATGGGTTAATTGTCGCCAGGGACAAGGGGCTTAAATGAATCATTATTCAAAGGTGATTCTAGCAATACAATCATGATGCTCATAGGGGTGGCTAAACTGGATTGGAAATATAACCCATTCATCACCAAGTGTTGTTCTATCCTTCCTACTCTCAAAGACATCAAGTTTTGTGATGTGTGATGGAAAGGAAACTATGTGGCGGAAAATTTGGTGGGGTTGGGTGTGTATGTTAATGATTTTGAAGTCTGGATTCACTTGCACAAAATCTTGATAGAGACTCATGCCATGATTTTGAAGGACTTGTCTATTAATGATGAATAATCCCAATGTTTTCTCTTTGGTAGTTGCCCTTATTGACTTTTCCTTTCCTTGCTAATTAAGGTGGCATGACTTAAATTTTGTTGGTACCACCTACCACTATATTCCCCAGGCTTGTCACTTTCTCAACCTAGTTTTCTATTTTGTGGCTATGGGTGGTGATTTGATTCAAACCGAACTTGATGAATGATTTAAATTTAGGAATAATGGGGAGCTTTAGGATAAGGTAATTAAAGTCAATCTGGATACTTATGTTGAGGAGATGATTGGCCATGATCCTAAGCTCTCTACTGCATTTGTTCATGCTGGGGGCAATGGTAATTTGAAGATTGGCAATGTCACTTTCATGGTTTTGGCAGAGACTATTGTGAAGGCGACAGGACTGGCCCCTAATGGCATATCCTTTCCCCAAAACCCCAAAAGGAATTACAAGGATGAATTTTATCGATTCTTTAAACTAAGTGAAGGAGTTTCTAGGCTTCAAAATGGTTATAATAGGGAGGAGCTACCTAGAATTAGGAAGGACATGACTCTATTGTTTATGAAGTACTTCACCTTGGATGATAGGAATTTAGAAGGTTCCATCTACATATTTTCCCCATGTTATATCGTCTTCTCTATGGGGTACGAATGAATTTCCTTTTTTGGATTATGTCCTCTTTGTCCCAGTCTATTTCTAAATCTTTTGTAAAGGGTAAACCCCCTCTCCATTAGGGTCTCGTCCATAGAATATATGACTTCCACAGGCTCTATCCCCCTATGGTGGGGTCCCTTTTGTTGAGATTGGTTCAACCTATGATCCCAATTTATAGGTGGAACTTATTTTTACTCCCTCTAATTTTGAAGAAGTGTCTCATTCAGGTTATAAAATGCCCACTAGGAAAAACCTTGCTAGAATGGTGAAATTTAAGGCCATTCCCACCACCAAAAGGGATTAGGATGTGGATGTTCAGCCTGAGATGCAACAAAATGTGGAGATTGTTGATATTTTGGCTCTTAGTTTCTTTCCTTGAATGATTCAAACTTTGCAGATACTATGGGGTTGGATTGGTCCCCTACTAAAACTGGCGATAACTTTAGCCCTATCACCATAAATGCTACCTCCTCATTAATGATACTCCGCTGATCATGTCCTGAGACAAGTTTGCACTTAATTTTTACAAATTTTTTTTCCAATACTTTATAAATGATCTTACTTATTAATATTCAATGTTGTAAACAACATCCATAAATATTCATGCCTACCTCTTCCCTCCACTTTATTCAATTTTATTTAATTTTTACAACTTTCTTTCCAATACTTTATAAATGATCTTATTTATTGATGTTCAATATTGAAAACAACATCCATAAATATACCTACCTACCTCTTTCCATCACTGTATTCAATTTTACTTAACTTTTTCTTCTTTCTTACAAATACCGTATATTATAAAAGATCTTATTTATTGATATTGAATATTGACAACAACATTCATAAATATTCCTGCCTACCTCTTTCCCTCGCTGTATTCAATTTTACTTAATTTTTACTTCATTCTTACAAACACGTACTTTATAAATGATCTTATTTGTTGGTATTCAATTTTGAGAACAACATCCATAAATATTTATGCCTACCTCTTTCCCTCACTGTATTCAATTTTACTTAATTTTTACTTCTTTCTTCCAGACAACTACTTTATAAATGATCTTATTTATTGATATTCAATATTGAAAACAACATCCATAAATATTTCTTACCTACCTCTTTCCCTTGCCCTATTCAAATTCACTTCATTTTTATTTCTTTCTTACCAACAAGATACTTTATAAATGATTTTATTCATCAATATTCAATATTGAAAACAACATCCATAAATATTCCTAACTACTTCTTTTTCTAATCGTATTCAATTTTACTTAATTTATACTTCGAATATTCATTTCCACCTCTTTACTGGAACAACTTGATTAATATTTTATTTAATTTATACAATTTTCTTTGGATGACGTATTTAATTTATCGCTATCTCTTTCCTCCAGCGTACTTGGTTGGTGGCTTATTTCCTCTATGATTATTGCAATGGATCCACAGTTTTGTGGTGTATTTTTCTTTTGTTGCTCGACGCATCCATAAAATATTCAATATTCATATCCATAAATTTTTAGTAATGATGACTTTAGATATATTGTCGCTGTCTTATGTCATTCTTTCTTTATCATAAATGATGTCGTATCAATTTGCCAGACACTGCCTTCAGATATTTACTCGCTGTATTATCTCATTACACTATCAACCAAACCAGGCAAGATGATTTGAATGATCCATTATATTTCCCACTGACAGATTGTTGTACTACAAGAGAAGATTCCCAATGCATTTATCACGATGATTGGTAAAGATCAGTGCCATTAGTTATTGGGGTGCAAGCAGAGAGAGATATAGTCAAATTTACTGTTTGGTTATTGGGGTGCCAGGGAGAGAAAGAGCCACTGATGAACAAAACGAGCTCGTCCATCTCATATAGGATACGCGATCTTGTTTTTTAATCTGACCTTGCTACTTCACATAGTTTGGATTGTGCTATTTCTTTTTAAAATGAAAAGACACTTCACTATTTTATCTGACAAATCAATTTACCCTGCTGTTTCGTATGGGCTAAACTCTGCCACTTCTTTTAATGTGAAAAAACTACTTGACCATTTTATCAGACATATCAATTGATGATACGTAATACAGACAGGACCGTGCAACTTCTTTTAAAAGTGAAAAGACGTGAAAAGACCACTACATCCGTTTGTCTTCCCAAGAGCCAGTGCTTTCATCGATTATTGTCAGGCATATTAATAATAACACTTGCAACTGCTGTCAGGCACGCTGGTGAAAAAGGAAAAAGTTAAGTTATTGTCAGGCACGCTGGTGAAAAAGGAAAAAGTAAGTTATAATCACTCAGCAAGTAGATAAATACAGACCCTCTACCATTTTGTCCGCTGTCAGGTTCGATCGTGGTGGTCGTGTACGGTATGATTGGATAGTCATTGGCAGTTCCCGCAGTGGATGTACGTTTGCGCAGCATGAGGGAAGGTGGTGCGGTCATGGCATGGGGGGCATCCATGGAGAAGGCATGGCATGCGCGGGCCATTTTGTCCGCTGCATAGCCAGTGCCTTAATATATTGTTCACTATAGAAAAATAATTAGGTTATCAATTAGTTTTTCTATCAAATAAAGTATTTCTTAATAGTTATTCACAAGTAAATCATTTATAGAGATATAATTTATTTCATTGCTACTTATTTTCTATTACAACTATAACCCTTTATAATTTTTTTATGGTACTAGAAAAATGTTCCCTTTCATGTAATATAATCTTCTTAAATTTTTGTTTGTATTTTATGACAAAATACATAAATATGATTATATGACAATCAAATTTAAACCTGGAGTGTGACAAGAAGACTTTCACCTAACTTTGTTGGCATGTTCTCTCATGGAAAAATTTGAGATGCTCTTAAAATATATCTACATGTACTAGGCATAATGTCCACCATCCCTTAAGGCATATCTCGTACACTAAGGGACTTTGGGAAGACTTCTTACATCCTTGTTTGAATGATAACTTGTACCATATCAATGGACACCTCTCTCTTACAAGCAAATATGTGGTATACAATATTAGCATCACATCTCTCTTATGAATAAGGAGGTGTATTCAATATTAGTGGTGAGAATTCTTATAGGGATATAAAAAAGATAAGATACCACCTTGCAAGAATTTGAGGCTAATATTGGGTACAATGTCACAATGATTGGATAGACATGAGAATAGAGATGAAGGCATAGTCTAAGTGTTTTTAGGAAATAAAGGATCTAGTTCCTATTTTAATTTTTAATTAATTTACATCCATAGTAAATTAGTGCACAACTTTCACTTGAAAGCACCATTTCAGACGTGGGTTAATATGAGAAAATATGGAACACACTTAATAATTTATGATACTAATTGAACTTGTCAAACGTAAATATAAAATATCACACTACTATTGTTTTTCTATATACATCAAATTTGTTTATACATAGAATTCAATTCTGATTATTCTTCTAATATTTTATGATAAAAGTTTTTAACCTTAATCGACATCTTACAAATGATCCATACATACCTCTTTTTCACATTAATAAAATATATTCTACCAAATTTCCCCACTCTAATAAGTTCTTATTAATGCTAATTAAACCTATAGATCTAATTGCCACTAATCCTTATGGATTCAATTGCTAGGTAGTAATTATTGACAAAATGACTTAAACTCCAATTCTCTCCGAGTTGGAAATGTAGATCTGAACCACAATTCCACAAGGTAAATGACTTACCAACCGCAAAGTGAAGACGTCCTTTTCAGTTTGATTGGCTTGTTACCTACTTACACATCTAAAAGTAAAAAGGGTCACATTTTAGCGTTCACTATCCTTTCCGACATACCTAACGCCAAGATCAACCGACCGACAAAGATGGGACCTCCTCTGCTATATAAGCACCATGTGATGTTCCTTTCCGGTATGTTACGAGTCAAATTCTTTTTGGGATCCCATCAAGAAAATGTTGGAGCTACTTCTACTGGGTTGTGCAGGGATTGTGGTTTTTCTTCACGGAGCCAATTTTTTCTTCAATTCTGTGCGCAAGAGGGCACTGTACCGTAATCTAAGGTCAGTTCTTTAACCTACACTTAGTTTCTAATAGTTAATGTTGCCCACAACATGTCTTCAAAATCTTCTTGTAAAATTTCATTATTCTTAAAATTTTTTGAATACCCACAAGAAAATTTCACTGCATTTGTTCTTCTGAATCCATGATTTATTGCTTTGAATTGGGTCATCATGAATTTTTATTCTTGCCTGTGTTAGTCCTAATTTACGGGCTATGTGAATTGTCTAACTGTTTTGTAGGCTGAAGGGCTTGCTGCAATTAATTCTTGAGCTGTTAAGGGTTTAGGGTTTGTCTTAAACCTTATCAAAGTCTTTTAATGTCACAAGTTGTATACTGTCATCATAATGGTACAGGGGAATGCAAATTGCAATTTGTCGTACAATTGTTCCATATAAGATTCTTTTTGTGTTCCTTAAAAATTTCAATACCCACAAGAAAATTTCATTGATTTAGTGCTTCTGATACGTGAACTAATTGTTTTGAATTGGATTATGAAGAATTTTGATTCTTGTCAGTGTAAGACTTCATTTATAGGTTATGTTTGAAAATTTTCACAGGCTTTTACTCGCACAAACTGGATAATGTCTTTATAGTGAGGAATGCAACTTCCAAGTTGCTGTACAAGTTTTCAACCTGTTACAAATAATACTCTGCTTTGGCAGAATCTAACGATTCTATGTTATGGATCAATCTAATTGGGATTAACACAAGGGACAATTCTGAGACACTTTAGATTTAGCTACTGCTAGCAGTTGTGCTTTTGGCACTAACGTTAGGATGGTGGAGAGAAACAAAGAAGTAAACGACTTTTGGATTTGGGATGGTAATTTGACATATGTTCAAAATTGGAGCTTGTAGAAATTAATTGGTGAATTTGAGTTTGATTTTTAGCTGGTGAGGCTTAGGACTCAAAGGGTAATCCACCTTTCTTGTGAGACGGGTTTTAAATCTAGACTGGAGATCAATATGCTAAAGTTGCCGGGATACACACCACGGATGCAATGTTTCGGCGTGTCTGATAGAGAAGTTCCAATGTTTCTATCTAAGTGATATGCGATGTTACAGAGAAGACTAGGGTATCTCTAGAGCATATTTAAGGCGCATTCAAGTATATCACGCTGGACTTGTACCTTTACATGGCAAGGTTATAATCCTAGAGGGAATTTTATGAAGTAAGCAGCTTCGCTAGTGAGGCTAGAGTCAATTAATCTGACTTATTCTAAGTAATTGTGGGAAGACTCACCATAATCTTAGAAGGAATAAAAGCTGAACGGTCCCATTTTAACGAGCAAGAGGGCTTCAGCCTATTTTATCTACCTCGAAAGAGGGTTTGCTCTACCCTTTTAAGTGCCAAGGTCTCAGCGTGTGGTAGCTTTGTCTATCAAAGTGCTTGTTTACAGGGGTTTGTTTATCTTGTAATTCTGAGTGGACAGTGTTGTGGGGGTATCGGTTTTGTTCAACTGAAATAATGGCACAATGAACATTTTAATTGCCACTGAATTCCTTCATGCTTTTCTTTGGGTTGCAGGGTTGTTCAACAAGACATCAATAATGAGATTTATTCTGAGGGTTTCGTGAGATCAGCTCAGGGGGGTTGGGTATTTGCACCCCTTAATCTAAGTGAGTGTTTCTCTGAGTTTGTGTTGGATAAGTTTCGTATCCTTTCTATGTTTAATAGTCTAGATGGGTTTTTTTCTTTGTTGTTGGTGGGTATTTTCTATTTTCACCCATGTTTTAAAGCATCCATTTTTATCTTTAGCATGACTTCATGTAGTGTGTAAAACTGCTTTCAATGTGCCTATTTATATCTGCACATGCTTAACGATAAAGTAAGACAGGTTCAATATTGTTTTGAAGAATGGTTGACTTCTTAGATAGGTTCAATATTGTTTTTGAGAGTGGTTGACTTTTGCACTGCTGAATTTTTTTACTGTGCTGGGTTCTTACTATTTGAATTTTTTAACTGTGCTTTATAATTGAATAATTGGTGTGAAAATTTTGATAAATCTACAAATTTTGAATTTTATGATGAATAATGATGTCACCAATCTGAGCCATTTGGCTAACTGTTACTACTGGAACCTGTTGTATGTAAGTACCGTTTTTTTCCCATACTGAGTATTTTAGGTGGGTTAGACCGCTCTTTTGGGTTTTAATGTTGCATCCTAGTTTCCGGCAAATTTTCTGAACCGACCAGTATGTTGTGGTTAATGTAGTCAGCAGCATAATCTGAGGGTGCTTTTCCTGTATTTTTTTTCTACCTTTACAATTGAACGGCATGTAAGTTCTGATAAATCTACAGATCTTAAGTTTTATGATTAGTAATGCTGTCGCTAATCTGTGCTGATGGGCTGAATGTGATAAAATTCTTTCTTTATTACATCAACCTGTTGTCTGAAAAGCATTGTTTTCAGATTCTGAGTATTTTTAGGTGGGTTAGATCACATTTTTAGCTCTTTATATTGCATCGCATTTTCCAGCAATGATCTATACCTGCTAGTATCTTCTGGCTAATCTAGCCAACAGATATTGATTGTGGTTTTCCTGTGTATTTCTGTAGCTTTATGAATTTTATAAATGAATGATTGGGATGGATGTTCTGACAAATCTACAGATTTTGAAAATAATGCTCTAAACAGTCTGTGTTAAAGTGCCAATTAGCAAACTGTGTTTAATTCTATTATTCATTACATGGCTCTTTTATACAAAAACTTTTGTTTTTCCATGGAATGAACTGTTCTTTCTTGCTGATTGGTCTGTAGCAGAATTCAGTACTTGGCAGTTATGCGCTGCCAGAGCAGCTTTTTCAATGCTAAACATGTATGCAGAAATATCAATTATTCGGTTTTTAAAGCTTTTTGATTTATCATTCATGCCACACAAAAGTTTCAAAGCATCTTTTCTCTGATGAGTGTTTCTCCAAGCTTCAAAACACACTGTATTCTTTTTAATGACTGATGAAGCAGGATGTGGTGGATATCCTTTCACCCCTGGGATATGATCAAGGGACGGCAGGGCATCCCCTATGTGATTCACTTTTGGGTGATGGCCCTGTTATTTTTTCCCCCTGATTTTTGGAATAGAAAGGGATTTTTCTTTCCTTCCCCAAGTTCAGAATGCTGCCATTCTAAGGATAGCTTAATTACTTGGGGGACGTGTCCTTGGGTTATGCTTGTCTAAGCACAGTCAGGTATGTGGGGGATCAATATACACAGTGGACAGTGGGCGGCTTTAAAGAACCCTACCTCATTTCCTTGCAGGTGTTGGGCCCTTGTACATGACAATAATGCAACTTGGAGGCTTTTTTTATAAGCCAAGCAACTTTACTGCTCTCAACCTAAATGCTGGAAGAGTCACCTCATCCTTTAGTGTGAGGGTCCCATAAACAAATGTGTAATGTCCCCACTTTGAAATAGAATTTAATAATAAAATTAAAATATTAAAAATTAAACTAAAATATGAAAGAATATAATTAAAATTTAATTAAGTTAATCAATGGTCAAAAGACATGAAATGAAAAGTTGTGACACTCTCAAACATGAGATATAAAAGGGAGAAGAGAACCTCATTTGAGGGGGGATAATTCGGGAATCAGAAGTGCAGATCTGATTTAAATAAGAAGTGTAGATCTGATTGTGAAAGTTTGTGTCCCTTTCAAAGGGCAGAAATAATGAAAATTTGCACTCTTTCAAAGGGTGCTAATGGTGAAAGGGTGTGTCTCTTGCCAAAGGGCATACATGATGAAGAGGTGTGACCCCTCCCTCCCATTGAGAGATATAAAGGAAAGGAATCAAAAGCATCCGGTGACATCAACATCGAATCAGATCAGAAGGAAAATATGGGGAAATCTACATCAAGAGGAAGATTGATCATTACTGCCTGTTGCAGCAGTTTGGTATGATGTATCTCACTTATTGCTAAGTGACTATTTGTAATTATATGATATGGATTATTAGTAACAAAGAACAATAATCTATAATTTGAGACACTATATTTATAAATGCATATTAGGGAACATGTCAATAATTTGCATTGGTAATAATAAGGAAATTGGGTTTATATTTAATTTCTTATGCATTCGTAATACTTGAAAGGCCAATATATTAAACGGTTTAGTCCTTGATCTTCCACTAATGCCTTAGTGAGGATAGGTTGGTTTGTGTAGGGAGAGGTGGAGTAATTCCTCACAAGACGGGTAAGTCCCAAGATGGGGTATGGAGAGGTGTTCCGGAAACCTTGAGGGAGCCTGCTTGTAGATTGGTTTCCAAGCACCCCAGCACAATAATTTCCCCATCCTCCATTAAGGTTAGGGAAGTAATAAGGATTATGAAGAGTTAGTTGTTCACTAATTTCAAATGCTTAGTTTAAGGCATAATAATATTTAATGATGTGTGTTAATTATTGGTAAACTGACAGCCTTTTAGTAGGGGACATCACAAAATGCATCTTGGACCTGAAAATCCAGCATTAACCCTTTCTAGTGTTGTCCCATTGCTCATGGACCAAATCAGACTTCGGTATGAGTCGAGCACCTTCACTAGTGGACCCATGGCCACTGGGTCTACGTAACCCAAAATAAATTATATGAAGAGTCATTGATAAGTAGGAGGTATTTTCCATAACAAGTATAATTATGATATTGCTACCAGGATTCAACCGTGTAGTTTTTGAGTCAAACTCATTGACCCATGTTTCATGAGCAGTGGTTCGCAAGAACCCATCTCTCATGAGAATGAATAGTAAACTTAGCACTCATTGCATATAGGTGATGTTCACAGAAGTGAAGCATTGGACCTTCTTGAAATGTCATCCATCCTAGTACTTCTCCAACTCAAACATGCTTAACCATGGAGTTTACCCCAAGGTTAAGCTCACGTAGCTTACTACCACATTTGCAAAACCTGCAGCAAGTGTTTTGCCTTCTGAACCATTCATTATAGAGCCCTTTTAGCTCATCAATTGATAAAGTAGGAGGCATTTTCCACAAGTCAAATTATGATATTGCTATTAAGATTCAACTGCGTAGTTTTTGAGTCAAACTCATTGACCCATGTTACATGAGTGGTGGTTCACAAGAGTCATACCAACTGTCAAACAGTAAAATCCCAATGGTTTTCACAAGAGTCATACCAACCGTCAAACAGTAAAATCCCAATAGTTTCACTTTATCCAGCTGGAAGGATTCGCTCTTTTGTTCGTTATGCCAAGGTTCCATGAAAGGGTAGCTTCATTCATTTAAGCAACTTGTTTATTAGGGATTTGTAAACCTTCCAATTGTGGGAACTGTATTGCAAGGTGATTGTTTTCATTTGACTGAAATAGTTTCAGAATAAACATGTTATTTACTATCAAATTTCTCTTTTTCTTTTGTCGTTTCACAGTGCTGATCAAGTTAGGATCTTGAATGCGCATCTAGTTAAGGCATAGTTATCCATGAAAGGGTAGCTTCATTCATTTAAGCAACTTGTTTATTAGGGATTTGTAAACCTTCCAATTGTGGGAACTGTATTGCAAGGTGATTGTTTTCATTTGACTGAAATAGTTTCAGAATAAACATGTTATTTACCATCAAATTTCTCTTTTTCTTTTGTCGTTTCACAGTGCTGATCAAGTTAGGATCTTGAATGCGCATCTAGTTAAGGCATAGTTACCTTTGGGGTTTGTTCTTTTGTCTCTGTGTGAGCTGGTTTTAAGAGTTGGAACTTTGATTTTGTGGAAAGTTTGGTGAGGACTAACACTTCTTTTGGTTTTTCATGGTCAATGTTCTCTTCGGTGAATTTTTTTAATTGAGTAGATTGTGTTGCAACCACAGTAACATTCTATTTACACGGAATTTAATTCCTCGGCAGCCTAACAAATTGGAAGCTAAAAATATGCCGATTTTCGAAACAAATATGCCAATTTTTCGAAACAAAGAAGAGAACTTATTTCATCTCAAATAGTGTGTATAAAAGAGAACAAACATTATTAATTATAAACTGCTAAGTGACAGTAGTGGGAATGAAATGAGAATTGGGTACATTAGCACTGCTTTTTTTGGGTTGTGTATGCACCAAAAAAATATAAAAATAAATGCGAGTCAGCCTGATCCTATACCAAAGATGGGTATAGATACATTACCCTGATCCTATACCAAAAATGTGAGTCACCCTTTATCTGTTTTCTTTTGTGTCATATGTAAAGTGTAAAAATGAGACTCCCTCTCTCTCTCCCTCTATATATATATATCAAAACCAGTTTTAGAAAACATGGGGAAATGGCATACAAATGCGACAGGTCATGATTATTCAGATTAACTGCACGTTTTTCACGTTAAGACTACCATACTTGCACTCACACAGAATGCTTGTCTGTTCAATATGCTAACGCCCAACATTATATGGATTCTTTGTACGAAAGATTTTAGCATTTTGTGGGCTTTTGGATGACACAAAATTTTGGTGCCTACCGAAAAATTTCAACAAAAAAGCGATTTTTGAATCTTATTCAGTGTATTAGAAAATTATTCTAATGTAGCTATCTTTGTGTTTATATATGCGTTCAAATTTTGATTGACATGGTTGAATAGGCTGGTTTCCTAACATTAGCTTATTACCTATTGTCTTATGTTTTGCATTTCAGTTTTCTTGGGTATGTTGGATAGCAAGAGAAACATCATGGGCAATTTCTTGGAAGTTACACAATGAGAGTGTGGCAAACCAAATTTGTATAGATTAATAAGCAACGAGGGTTTCAAGGTAGCACTAAAGATGCACTCCATATGTACAGCAACTATATGATTTGCAGGAGAAAGCACAGTGGGGTTTCTACAGGCTTAAAAAGCTTTACCATGTTTTTCAACACATCGAAGTTCAAATAATTGTAAATATTCAGTTACTAGATTACATATCTTCTGAAGGTTGCCATAATTACTTATTATGGAAAATCTTCAGCAAAATTGAAATGCGGTTAACAGTAGGAGATATCTTTGGCAAGTCTTTGAGATGTCTCTGTGATGTTTGACCGGGGAAGTGAGCTTTTTGAATATAGATGTCTGATATTTTTTAGCAGCCCTGGTCGCCAAGTAATCTTTGTGATTACGTTTTCTTTATTTTCCCCTAATTTGTAAATCACTTCACCCTTCGAAATTTAATTATTATGTTTAAAGGGAATATATTTTTAGTTTTACACACTGGCATTTATCTTGGAGTACTTAATAGATTCGTAGGTTAGGTTCATTTTCCAAGGATGTTTATACATGTGCAGATTTATCAAAGTGTTAAGGACCCCAGTTTGCAGGCAAGCAACAAAACCTATTAACAAAAATTTGCAAGATCTTCAATGGAGGAGGAGGAGGTTTAGGGGAAAGGACCCAGTAGTTGAGCATGTATCAATTGTTGTGAGGGTGGTTGATACCTTTTGTTCCAAAAATTGAACAAATAAAATCTATTGTTTGAAACAAAAAATACCAATTTTTGTTAGGAAATGTACCAACATTTGTTAGGAAATGTACCAATAGTTGTTAAGAAATGTACTAATATTGTAAAAAGTAACCAATCAGGTGATGCCATGTCAGCTGCACAACTATTGGGGTCTCTTTTGCATGCCTATTGGTCTCACTTTTTTTGGGGCTGTTTTGGACACCTTGGCAAAAAGCATGCTGATGTGGCATCATATTTGATGATGGTGGCCCTGAAACCTTAGTTATAAGCAGGGGACTTGCCAAATACGCTGCTGTAAAAAACCAGAAGTGATTTGCAATTTATCAGTAGGATTTTGAGAAGTGCGAAGTTAGGGTGCATAACTACTGGGTCCTTTCCCCTAGTTTGAATGTTTCAGAACTTTAGTATTTCTAAATCTTAACTTCATGTGTCCACTCTTTTATTTTAAAATGAGCAAGAGTGAATTATTTAGATTCCCATTTAGCAATGTATCTTTAGATTTAAGACCCCAGGGCATTTATAGAGTTTGTGATTTGAACCTGCCTCCAAAATTTTGCAGTCTCGCTAGTCTAATAGTGAATAGAAGGGTGGCCTACATCGAACCTTACCGGGTTATCAAGTTATGGAAGCTCTCACTATTCTCCCAAGTTGGGAGACAAAGCTTTCACTATACTACCAAGTTGGGAGAATTAACAAGGACCCAAATAGGGATTTTCATGAGCATGGTACATAAAATCGAATTTGTATACACTTGAAAAAAATGACATTTGTCCCATGATTTGGTCACTACTCAATTAAAGACCTATTTTAATAAAATAAAAATACATAAATCCAAAACACCATAGCATTCTAAGGCAACTCTCAAGAATTTACAGATATTCACAAAATTAATGATAAAAATTAGTACACTAGAATGCACGCCCCCAAAGGACTTTAATATGGACTCTTCTCTTGAGATGAAGAAGCTACGAGGAATCATCCTTTGTTCCTCTTTCCTTTTCTTTTTCTTTTCCTCAAAACTAGATAGCTTAAGAAAAAAGTAGCTTTCTTTCCCAACATTTCTCCAAATAATCCACTAACCACATCCTTTTTTAATCCAAGGACTTGGGTTGGAGGTCACAAAAAATGATCAATTCGTATAAATCTCTCCTTGGAGGTCACAAAAATGATCAATTCATATTAATCTCTTATTTTTCACTTACGAAAATTGGTTTTGGCCATTTGTATATAGATTATACTTGCACAATCTACATGAGACACTCAAAGAAATCTTAATTTTTTTTGACAATAACTAAATAGACAACACAGAGCATGATGACTAGGGACCTAAGGATTCTCTCAATATATATAATAATATATTGAATTTGTCAGTTCACCATGATATAAGTAATCAAAATGAGAAATTCATAAGTACATCAATTGTGCACTAATTGGTGATCATGTCTGATCTTCAAAGTTATAATGAACAAATTATGCTAATCAATGTAGCAACCCTAGGATTGTAATTCTAGAGGTGTTATCAACACAATTGCAAAGAAGGTAACATATGAAATACGAACTTGATAAATTAAAGGAATGTTCTTCAAGACAACATGTCAAATGTTAATACAAGGTCAACTTTTCAATGTTCAGATGGGAATAATGTAATAATGGCCTATTCAATGATATTAAGTAACAAACGAAAAGATACTTCTCTTTCTAAACGCCATCATACAAATAAGCAATCATTATAAGAATAATAATGATCATAAATTAATATTTCTTTATGACAAATGTAGCGAGCCTTAATGACACCAACTTGTGTAATATAGTGACACCATATGCATCCAAATCTAAAATAATGCTTATTACAAAACCTACAAATGTTTTATTATTAGTATACATAACAAGGTTACAAATAGGAGCTATAACATGTCCTAAATTTACATCGTTACATGATTAAGATATTGCCCCTTTACTATCACATTAAGGAAGTATTAGAGTAGTAACAATGATCATTAACTACTTTTACAATTGAGCTCATACACCAAGGCATTGATTAAATTCACAACATGATTTACATTATACCCATATGATTCATAACACATCACATGTAACACTTCATGCAATGCACATCATAAGGTTCCAATCAAGATAAATATATATGTTTCATAGGTTTGAATTGACTAATCAATGATAATGGAAGCTATTAATTAACAAAAATGATTGTAACTATTACTCGTAAGGTTGGATCTTACATTCTACTCCCCTTAAATTAAATTTCCTCTTGGAAGTTACTAGGGATTTGTAAGCATAATCCCCTCATGGGATTATGCAAAAATATGTGAATGCAACAATTTTGACTTGCTAATTTAATGAGAATTTTAAATCCTTAAACCATAAAATATAAAATAAGAAAATTTCTATAATATCTAAATTACCACACAATTGAAGAAATAATCATACACATGATACATTGATCCATTAAAACATGAATACAAGTGTGTAAATACTAATCGCATAACTTCTAGATTAACAAACATCATATATATGAACTAGAGTCACATCAATACCTTTATCATCCAATTCAATTTCTTTTACAACTACCATTCATAGTTTAGATTTACGTAAGCGTACCTTTTCAACCTTCAAGCTCATATTATGTCACATTCCAAAAACATCTAATTTCATTCTATTTGTTACAAGGCTCTATAAATTGATTCACAAGACTTTATAACTTGATTTACAATTAGTCTACATCACATCCATTTGAAAATAGTTACAAACACAATGAGATTTACAAGGAGGATGGTATCATATAACACTAAATAATCATAAAATCACAACATTATAGATTTTGTAGCTTGCCATATCACGCCTCTTCAAAAAGCTCATTCAGACTGTCCACTCTTCTTGAGTAACCATGTAACTAAATGTCCATATATCCAAAGAGAGTCAAATACCATAAATACAATAGAGCCCCTCAATCGTTAGGAAAGATGGTGTTGTGCTCCTTTTTGAGGACCCTTAGATACATTTTCTATTATCTTCCTTTGTTTATGTTAGGGGGTTGGCCTCCAAAAAGAGTGTGCACAAAGAACCATATATAACTAGAGGGAAATGGATTATTATTGACTTATACCAATCCCATTTGTAGTCTCCATCCCCAATAAAATTTCATAGGCCATCTAATCCCTATTGGATATGATAATTTTACATGTCACATTACAAGTCATACATGCCAACAGTTTGCAAACATCAATAACACCTCAAACAAACTATAATAACAAGATAAATAAAAAACCCAATCAAAGTCTCATGAAAGAAATACAATAAAGAAAAAAAAAGCAACATATCAAGATTTGAATTGTAAAACTAAATAAGTCCTTGAGGAAAAGGGGATGATTGTAAAGTTCAAATAACTAAATAGCACACAAATTTTAAATTCACACTTTTGATATAATATTCAAGAAAATAAATCATTAAAAAAAACAATAGTTCGTAGCTCACAAAAGTTTTCACATTACACACACATTGTAGCTTTGACAAAGCCGCCTAAGGAGAGGAGGATAATGACAATCTCAAACCATATATATATATATATGTATATGTATGTATATATATATATATGTATAATATCATACACTATTTTGGTGGCCTCAAGCCACACACAAAAACATGGTAGCAATATCCTATTAGCAAGTATGTTATCACACACTATGAAACATGCTAAGTTATCACTCATAATTAACGTGTCTAAAGTATCTTGTATTTTAGTGATCTATAGTTTTTTTTATGCCAAAGAAATTGATTTTGTGTAGTACATCGATCACCACCTCAAATCTCCTATTTTTTAATCCATGTAAAGTGTTGTTATCACTGTCCAAATATACTCTCCTAAACATGTTACCAAAGTGTAGATATCATCACCATGTCACACTATGTAAAGTGTTATTATCATTGTCTAAATATGTTCTCCCGAATTCGTTACCAAGATGTAGATACCATCACCATATCACACTATGTAAAGTGTTATTATCACCATCCAAATATATTCTCTTGAACATGTTACCAAGGTGTAGATACCATCACCCTGTCACACTATCTCTATTCCTGAATCTTATTTCTCTATATTCCTTGATGGATAATCCTATGTAAATGTTGAAAACCATTTTCATTGTAGTTTTTTTTTTTTTTTTTTCTATTCATCCCATGGCCAACATAATTGTTTGTATTTCTAAAATCGCTATGGTCCACAATTTCTCAACTTCACTTATTACTAATCTCTTATGCTCATATTCTGAAGTATCGAGTGTTGATAACCAAGAGCAAAGATGAGTTCAAATACCATGGCGCATTAGGGTCCATCCTTAACCCATGGAATACAATTCTCAAGGATTAGGTTTGCACTAAGAACCAACAAGTGTATTTCTACTATGCAAAGGAGTAGATCAAAGACAAACGCCCATAGAAAGACAAATTTTTGATGGGAGTTCATTTGTTGGCTAATCTAGCCAACAGATGTTGATTGCGGTTTTCCTATGTATTGCCTAGCTTTATGAATTTTATAATTGAATGGTTGGGGTGGATGGTCTGAAAATTTACAGATTTTGAGTTCTGTCAACAGTCTGTGTTAAATTGTCGATTAGCAAATAGCGGTAAATTCTATTATTCATCACACGAACTTGTTATACAATAAACTTTGGTTGCCCATGGAATGAATTGTTGTTGCTTGTTGATTGGTCTGTGGCAGAAATTCAGTACTTGGCAGTTAATGTGTTGCCAGAGTAGCTTTCTCAATGGTAAATCTATATATAGAAATATTAATTATTTAGTTTCAAAAGTTTTTGGATTTATGCAGCACAAAAGTTTATAAGCATCTTTTCTCTGATGAGTGTTTCTTCAAGCTTTAAAACACACTGTGTTCTTTTCAGTGACTGATGAAACATTATGTAGGAGATGTGCTGCTACCCCTATGACAGTCAAGGCATGCCATGGCATACCCTATGTGATTCCCTTTTGGGTAATGCCCCTATTTTATTTTTCCCTAGTTTTGGGACTGGAAGGGATGTTTCTTTCCTGCTCCATGTCGAGAATGCCCCCATTTCTATGGATTGCTTAATTACTTGGGGGATTATACCTGGGATATGCTTGTCTAGGTGCAGGCAGGCATGTGGGTGGACCAATATACATGTTGGACGGTGGGCTTAAAGAAACCCTACTTCATTCCCTTGTAGGTGTTGGGGCCTTGTACATGGAAATAATGGAATTTGCAGGCTTTTTATAGGCCAACCAACCTTACTGCTGGACTAATAGTCATGTGACCTAAATGCAGGAAGAGTCACCTCAAACTTTAGTGTGGAGGTCCCATAAACAAATACATCTTGGACCTTAAAAACTTTAGAATAAATATGATATAAATATGATTGTTTTCATATGGCTCAAATAGCTTTAGAATAAATATGATATAAATTTCTCTCTTCTTTTTTATGTCGTTTCACAAGTTTGATCAAGAAAGGATCTGAAATGTGCATCTAGTTAAGGCATAATTACCTTTGGGATTTGTTCTTTTATCTGTGCATGAGCCATTTTAAGAGTTGGAACTTTTGATTTTGTGGAGAAATTTGGCTAGGCTACAATACCTTTTTTGATTCTTCATGGCCAATGTTTTCTTGGCCATTTTTTTTTAGTTAGGGAGATAGTAGCATTCCATTTACACAGAGTTTAATCTGAGTTTAAAATAGGAAAAAAGGCTCAACAAGTTGGAAGCTAAATAACAATGTACTCAGCAAAATAAGACATGAGAAATCTATGGTAAAAATTCTTCTTGAAAGAAGGATCTCGATGGCTGGAGCACTGAGAAACCAGGGTTGGCCCTCTCGTGGAAATGGTCCTCTGAGAAACCAGGGCTAGATCAGAAACCAGGGTCGGACTTCTTATGGACTTATTCCCCTCCAACAGCACAATTGATTGGGGTATCAAAATCAAAAGTTGTCTCAGAGCCCAGATAACTGTTGTTCTAGGTATCCTCGGCAAAATGTCACTGAGGAATTTCAAAACTTGGACTCCTGGGCAAAAATGGTTGCGACAGGATCAAACCGCATTCCCATTGCAACTCATAAGAAAAGTTCTATTACTCCTAAACAATCTCTGTACTCCAAGACACAACCTAGGCGTCGAAGACCACAAAACTGCCCTTCTTTAATAACAGGATGGCCTAACAAGGTTTGGAGCACTTCAAGTCCACCTAACAGAGATCTGCGAGCCAAGGATTCAAGAAATGGTTTCCCCTCAGGGCCCAACCATCGGGGATTTATGAGCAAGGATCGGAAATGGCCAAGGAAAATGGGAAGCAATCTCTTTGCACTCCCCTCGAAATCTCAAAACCCTTTCCCCTCAGGGCCCAACCAACAGGGATTTGTGAACAAGGACCAGAAATGGTCAAGGAAACCAATGGGTAGCAAACTCTTTGTGCTTCCCTCGAAATCTCTAAACACTTCGCTTGTCTGCTTCAAGGATAATGCTTTCTTTGCGAAATGGTGTGGCACTGGTGGGACAAGCAAAGATATTGTGGAGTGGTGGAAATCATCCTTTCCAGACCTCATAGCAGTGAGACAAATGTAGAATGACTTCTTGTTTATAGAATGTGTGGATGCGACACTAAAGCAAACAATCACAAAGGGTAGTCCCTTGTTCTGCCAGGGCTCCACATTCCATTTCCTAGATTGGAAACCAGGGTTCGACCTGGCTCAGCACAGATTCAAGAAAACTCCTGTTTGGTTATCCCTAGTAGGCCTTCCTTCTGAATACTGGTGCCCATAATCACTCCTTAAGATAGGGGATGCCCTTGGATTTCTGGTAGGGATTGAAGCAGACTTCTTTGAAGGTCAGAGCGGGGACGTGGAAAATATTTATGTGGAGATCGACTTGTCCAAAGGTTTCTACAGCGAGCTCGAGATCATCTCGGAGTTAGGAAGATGGAAGCAAAAAGTGACTAGATTGGGTAAAGTAGCTCCTGGCAAATGCATATTGAGAAACCAAATAGTAAATAATAGCTCTTTGGCGGCGTCTATTGGAGTCATCAATCTCCCTCTTCAGCACTCAGACCAATTCGTGAGCCCAATTCCTCAAAAGAGAACCTTGGAGCTGGACACTGCACTGGAATCAGAAGTTGAGATATTGGTCCAAGCCCTTTCAAAGTCCTCTTGCCAGTCATCAGGTATTGTCTCTTCTCCTCCCCTGGTTTGTTTAGTGGCTCTGGATCCCCTTGTCCTCCTCTCCCCCTCCACTGGTCCGAGTTTGAGAACCAAACTTGCAGGTCAGGTTTCCCCACTCCAAAGCCCTGTTCCTTTGGCTTGCCCCCCCTCCCCGGGCTCTGGCCCTCATCTCATCTTATCCCCGATTGCCAAACCTCATTCCCAAAAGGCTGTTAGGAGTCTATTCAGGCAAAAAAAAAAACACCAGCTTTGAGTAGAGGGGCTTTTAAAATCTTTTCCCAACCTCCACCTAAAGCCTCAAGAAGGAAAAGCAACTTCAGGTCCAATAAGTTAAGGGGATCTTCTCGCACAGCTAAATTTGCAAAATCCAAAAATATTCACCCTGCGAAAGTATTGCTTGAGTAGG
This sequence comes from Cryptomeria japonica, assembly GCF_030272615.1. Lineage (NCBI taxonomy): Eukaryota > Viridiplantae > Streptophyta > Pinopsida > Cupressales > Cupressaceae > Cryptomeria > Cryptomeria japonica. The sequence goes on along the minus strand of NC_081407.1, from coordinate 682,757,342 downwards.
AGGTTATAGAAGAGGATCTTAAAGCAGACTTCGAGGCCAATGTAGACTTTTCCCTTTCATAAGGAGAAATTTCCCCCTTCTCGGACTGTCTTCACCACAAGCCCCTTCTCAACCTATCTTCGGAAACCCCTTTCCCCTCCCTTTCATCCCCGCCCTTTGAATCAAACGGCCTAGATTTGCCTTTGGACCAAGATGCTCAGAACCTTCTGCAGAACGCCATGTTAGGAGAGGAGGATCAGGAGGCAATTTTAGACACCCCCTTGGCAATGCTCTACTCACAGATCAAGGAGAAAAGAAAGCTAGGGATTCATCAGAATCAGGAGGGCCTGGAAAAGCCGGATTTTGGCTCATCCCCTCCCAAGAAGGGTAGAAAATCTTTCATAGAGGTCAGATCCCTAGATGGAATGGCGGAAAATCAATCCAAACTATTGGATCTTTGGAAAGTAGGGAAGGGAAATCCCCTTCCTGAACAACAATGAAAATCCTATCTTGGAGTGTTAGGGGTCTCAATGCCCCTAACAAGCAGAGAGTGATCAAAAGACAGATTCTTTTGGTTAGTGCAGACATAATCCTACTACAAGAAACTAAACTGGAAGAGAAGCTTGTGGTTGCCTTTGGGAATGGGATAAGCTCCTCATTTCAATCTTCTTTGGAGACTATAGTAGCATTAGAAGGTTCCTCAGGAGGACTAATGATAATTTGGAAGCCCTCTCAAATTAAAGCTGAAGGTATTGCATCTAATAAGGACTAGATGCTTGTTAAAATCACTCACCTGCAATCGAACACTTCTTTCTTCATAATCAATGTATACGGCCCTGTGGCCCCTTCCAAAAAGAGATAGACATGGTCTTCTTTGGATGGAGTATTGACCACCTTATTTGAGGAACAAGTCTTCATTGGGGGTGACTTTAACGCTATCAGGAATGCATCAGATAAGAGGGCGGGGGGGGGGGGGGGGGGGTATCACTCGCCTAGGGAGTGCTCAACAGGATTTTAATAGTTGGATTGAGAGGAATGGCCTCTTGGAAATAGATTCAGGAGACTCTTACACATGGACTAACAGGAGGAAAGGCTTTAGTAATATAGCAAAAAAAATAGACAGATTCTTCTGGCAAGGGGATCTTTCTATCTTTTCCTTCACCCCACTTTGCAACGTTCTCTCTTGCTCAGCCTCGGACCACTATCCCATTCTGCTCACTTTAAAAGGCACCCAGGGATCAACCAGGACCCCCTTCAGATTCGAAAATATGTGGATGAAAGAGCCAAATTTTTTGATATTGATAGAAAAATGGTGAAAGGAAGAGTCCTTTGAGGGCTCAAAACTCTTCTTTTTCATTGCAAAACTAAAATCAATCAAACAGAAACTGCTTCAGTGGAATTCCCAGCACTTCAAAAACATCTTCTCAACAAAAAGACACATAGAAGAGCAATTAGAAGCCCTAAATGACAGGATTATCAAGGTGGGCATGGATCAAGAATCTTTTCAGAAGGAAAGATCCCTCCTATTGGATTACAAGGATTTCTTCTCCAAGGAAGAAATCTTTTGGAAGCAAAAATCAAGGGAGAATTGGCTCAAGATGGGGGATAAAAATACTAAGTTTTTTCACAATGTAACAAAAATCAGAAGAAGCAAGAATTGGATATCTAAACTACAAATCAGAAACAACCAAACTTCGGAGGACCCAGAGGTTATAAAAGAGGAGATTATCTCCTACTACTCCAATCTCCCGAATAACATTGAAGGATCCCATCTTCAGGACCAAAAGAAGCTGCTGTCTGGGATCCCCAAGATTATATCGGAGGAACAAAATCAGAGTTTAAATGGGAAAATAGAAATGGAAGAAGTTCTTCAAGCTCTAAACCAACTTCCCTCTGGTAAGGCACTAGGGCCGGATGGCTTCCCTACAGATTTCTATAAGAAATGCTGGCACATCTTAGGGTAGGAACTCTCAGAAGCCTTAGAGTGCTCAAGAAGGTTAGGGAAAATACTCAAGGAGATTAATAATACCTTTATAGCACTCATCCCAAAGAAGGAGAAGGCAGAAAATCTGGGAGACTACAGGCCTATATCTCTATGCAACACAGTCTACAAAATCCTCTAAAAAATCATGACCAACAGATTGAAGCCTCTCATGAACATCATCATTTCAGAAGAATAGACAGGGTTTGTACCGGGCCGATCAATTCTGGATGGAGTGATTGTAGCACAAGAAGCAATCCACACCCTTCAAAGCACAAATAGGTCAGGTATGATAATAAAGCCAAACATCACAAAAGCTTATGATAGTGTAGATTAGTGTTTCCTTTGTAAAAAATTGCAAGCCTTTGGCTTTGATAAGCACTGGATAAATTGTGTATTTGAGTGCATCTCAACGCCCAAGTTTTCAATACTAGTCAATGGAAATCTAGTGGGTTTCTTCTCTTCCTCAAGGGGCATTAGGCAAGGGGACCCCCTCTCTCCCTTCTTGTACATAATAATGGGGGAGACTCTGGGAAGAGCCATAAAAGCTAGTCATGCCAATCAACAGCTAGAAGGAGTCAAAATAACTAAAGACTTTGTAGCAACCCATTAGCAAACTGATAATCTCTTATTGGGATCAACAAATGTAAAGGAAGCCAAACACCTAAATCAGATCTTAAAGATGTATGGTAGGGCTTCAGGCCAATTAAGAAACAAGGACAAAACTAAAGTCTTCTTCTTCCCAACATCAATTTCACTTCAGACCAGAATTCTTAGAATCTTAAAGTGCAAAGAAGGAAGCCTTCCATGTACTTGTTTGGGCATCCCAATAGACAGGGGTTTGAGGAACTCCAAACTCTAGGATCCTTTAAAAATTAAAGTTGAAAGCAATGCAAATGCCTGGAAGGGCAAATGGTTGTCTTGGGCGGGCAGATTAGTCATGATTGAAGCAGTGATCTTGGCTTTGCCAACTTATCTTTTATATATTTTATCCCTAACATCTAGTGCCAACACCTAAATTATCAAGAAGATGAGGGATTTCTTTTGGCAAAACACTGAAGAGAAGCATAAGATTGTACTAATAGCCTGGGACAAAATTATTAAGCTTAAACCAATGGGTGGCTTAGGCATCAAGGATTCTAGATTACAAAATATAGATTTGGGGGCCAAACTAGTATGGAAATTCATCCAAAACCCAAATGCATCTTGGGTCAGAATGCTAGCAACAAAGTATCTCTCAGATCAGAATAATCTAAACGTCCTTAGATTAGGGTCATTTCTGAAAGGATCAAGAATATGGAATTTCATCATCTCTTGTAGAAACTTGATCTCAAACTCAGTCTCTTGGGATATTCATGATGGTTCAACAAGCCTATTCTGGGAAGACTCTTGGGGTGGTTATCCACCCCTGACAAATATAATTCATATCCCTACAACAGAAAATTGGTTCAAACAGAATTGGGGTGTCAGAGTTAAAGACTACATGGAAATAGTAGATACACCAAACACACTATGTTGGAAGTGGAAATCAATGGAGGGCCTGCCGATTCCAAGGGAGGACCTGGAAGAGCTTTTAGGTCACCTACAGGAGAGAAACATCACCCCTAGAAGAGGGGAAAATTCTCTCATTTGGGAGCCTTCCAAAACAGGATAGTATAACTCAAAGGATGGTTACAAAATTTTGGTTAGCCCAGTAGAGCTCAACAACCACAATATCCCCCTCAAGATGTTTTGGAGCTCCAAAATCATTCCGAAAGCGGGCATCTTTGCATGGTTGGCAATCCAAAAAAAAATCCTAACTGCAAATAGGTTCACAAGAATGGGCTTTGAAGGACCTTCTAGATGCATACTTTGCAAAGCCCAATCAGAGTCAGTAGATCACCTCCTCTTGACCTGTCCCTTTGCCTCTAAATGTTGGAGATGGCTCTGTGCAAAATTGGAACTGATCTTAGTCTTGCCGAATGAAATCAAGCCTCTATTCCAGAGCTGGCCTCTACATACAAAGGAGAGCTCGTTGAGCCAAATTATGGAAATTGCTCCATCATGCTTAATTTGGGAAATATGGAAAGAAAGGAACCGCAGGCTATTTGAAGGCAAAGCTAGAAATCAGAAATCAATTCTAAATTCAATAGAATCGGCAATAGTGGATTCAATCAATAGCAGAACAGCCTTTGCTCGGAATCAGTCTAAAGTTTTCTCTTCATGGGATAGGAAAATTAGTCAAAATTGGCAAGGAATCATTATTCCCTCACTCTCTCGCCATAATTCAATTAAAAGGAAAGATGCAATCTGGTCTCCCCCAAAGCCAGACTGGGTGAAAGTGAATTTTGATGGGGCCTCCAAAGGTAATCCAGGCCCCTCTAGAATAAGCTATGTCATTAGAGACCAATTAGGAGAAATCACCAGGAAAATGACAAAACCAATCCCCCCAGACACTAATAACATAACAGAGTTTACCGCTCTACTATTAGGCCTGCAAGACTGCATCAACCACGGTATCAAAAATGTTTCAGTGGAAGGAGATTTGGAGATAGCAATTAATGCTATAAGGAAGAAGACAACCCCCAACTGGAGGCTTCAAGCTTTATTGGAAAGAATTCTAGAAATCCTAAACAGTTTTGAACACTTCGAGGCAAAACATATTTATAGAGAATCAAATGCAAAGGTGGATGCTCTATCAAAAGCTGCAGCTTTAGGAACCTTTATTCATTGGTGGTCACAGGGGTCTTAGCATCTGCTAATTTAGATCAACCAAGCTAATAAGACCAATCAGATAAGGTTCGAGACATTGCTTGCTAGCAGACTAGAGGAATGTATATATCAAATTCAAAAATTCCTTACCCGCCCTCCTCTTGGCAGCTAACACCAATGGTCACTTTCCTTTTCAAACTAACCATTCAATTAACCTTGGGATGCAAGGTGGGTCCGGTTAAGCGGAGTAGACAAACCAACAACATTAATACAAGACCTATGAATGTCCAGCTAGTGAGCGCTGCCTCTTTGTCCTTGCATGAGTTGTCCACAGGCTAATCTCTCCCTCCGCATTTGAATGGATTTGGCTTGATTAGAGCATTTAATCTCTACCACCTTCGCGTGAGATTTAATTGCTTTCTTTTTCCCCATTATTGCTCGTTGAGTTGTGCACCTGCCTTCCTGCAGAAGAGTCCTTTTATCGCTTCTCTTTTTCATTGCAGCTCCACTGGTTGTTCTCTAGCTCTCCTCTTCCTTGCCCCTGCTCATGGTCACCATGTCTTCCGAGCCCCCATTCGGTTTCATTATGAGTGTTTATCCCAGGCCCGTTTCTTGCTTTGGCACAGACACCCCCATATCACTTGGTGCTTCTACCCGCCAAGTTTCTTTCAGGAAGATTACGGACCTGAGACTCAAGCGTCTCCTCATTTACTCGGACCCCCCAGTTCTTCTAGCAGTCAAATTGATTCTGGGGAGCGCTCATTTGAGCAGAGATGAATACCCAAGAGACAACACCAGCACCTCGTCCAGATTTGTGGTGTCTCTGCTGGACCAGAAGCTTTCCAAACAATTAATCTGGAACCTTACTAGGGAACTCTTCCCAGTCGGAATTCTTCAAGAGCTCCAAGAAGTTTTGAACAAGGCCATCCACGACTTTGGTGCGCCCAGACCTAGCGACCGAATCCTTTTTAATGCTCATAGAGCTCTCATCAACTATTACCCATTCCTTCTGGACCTGAAGGATAAAGAATTGAATAGGCACAGAAAGTTCGCTAGTGCAGGGCTGAGCTACCTCAAATGGCATTTTTTAGGTGAAGATTCGAAGGCTGAAGGGAAAGAGGAGATTTTGTTCCTTTTTGCAAGGATGAACGGTTTCCTGCCTATGCTTGTTGCAGAAATAAATCTTAAACCAGAACAGAGTTGCAGAGGAGGCTCGAGCAAAGGTCGCAGGAGCAGGGGTCGTGGTCGGAGCTCTCCAACAAGTAGAGGCCGAGGCTGTCCCAGGAACCAACCTCCTCAACCGGACATTCCCTCCTCAAGCTAGGCTTTCTATGGATACCTCCTTTAGTTTACTGGATATGCAGTCATCCTTGTATATTTTTATTAGACTTAAATTTTAAGTTCAAAAACTCTAAATCTAGGTCGTTGAATTTGGACATTATCAGTAATTATGTTTTTTGCTTTTCTAGACTATCAAACCTTAAATGGTCCAGAAAATGGCTAAACCTTAAGTTTAAAGGTTCTGGTTTTGGAGGGACCTCTGTGCTCTTTAAGAGCAAAGGTTTTTTGAATATCTTGAAATTTAGTGGTAATCATATGTATTTACACTAATTAATACAAGTATGGCTTTGCCTTTACCGACCAAAAAAAAAATAACAATGTACTGATTTCCAAAACAGAGAAAAAAAAAACTTATTTCATGTAGAATAGTGTGTGTAACAGAAAACCAACATTATACATTATAAACTGTTTAAGTTACGCACTTGGGGATGGGTAGGTACATGAGCACTGGCTTTTTTGAAGGTTCTTGTACTATAAAATTTATTCTCTTAATGAAAATTTAAAATACCTTAACCCTGATCTTATATACCAGAAATGTTGAGTTAGCCTGGGCATGTTTTCTTTTGTGTCATATGTAAATGTAAAAATGAGTCTCCCTCTCTCTATCAAAACCAGTTTTCTTTTGTGTCATATTTTAATTTTTAATAATTTAATAAAAGTATAATATATTTTTATAAATTTTAAATATATTAAATTGTCTAATTTTTTAAAAATTTTTTCAATCAAAGTTGTCTTCTAAATATTAATAATTTATAATTATATAAATTTAATTAAATTTTTAAAATCAATTAAATTATATTTAATTAAATATAATAAATTTATTAAAATTGTAATTATAATTATATTTAAGATTATAATTTTGATTAGCTACAAATTAGAAAGGAAAGTATTGACTATTACTTGACACTTGTTTATATAATATTATAATTAGAATGATTTTAATAATAACATATTATAAAATATTATTATTATTAAATTTAATTTTTGCATTTTTTGATGTGTACCCTATAATATATTATTGAAGCTATATTTTACTATAGGTATACTCCTTTTGGTACAAGTGATTGTGCTATGTAATATGGAATTCTACAACTCCATAAGAATTTTAATCACATTTTGATGTTATGAGATAATATTGACCTTTTTATAATAGAGTAACTACAAAATGAATAATCTATATCATAGATGAATAGTTCTAATTTGTGCAAGTATTATCTGTTATGGGAATGGCTAATTAGCCTTTAGAATGCACCACACACTTATTATTCTATATTTATAATATATAAGAATAATAATATTTTTATAAATTTGCTTATAGGAATGGCTATCCAGCCTCTAATGCATCGATTAATGATACCTTTGTTTCATTCTATAGATAAATGTTTCCATTAATCATACCTTGAGATACCCATCTTCATCGTCTCTCCTGGACTGAGTTTGCCAGCCCATAAAGTGGCGACATTCTCCTATGCATTGATGACATTTGCAGGCGCACATAAATGGAAGTTGCGGATCAATTTAACCAATAATACTATATGCCATAATACTATCGTGTTCTCCTATCTGTATGAATTGGTATACGCTCTCAAGTCTTCAAAAAGTGATGGTATTCTTTCTTGCAACTTAAGTTTGGGAGCAATGATAAAAAGGGTTGGCTTAAACATCACACACTAAGTTCTGATTGAGCTTAGGTGGCTGTGGGCCCAGTACTTTCATTTAACCATACATCTGCATCCGTTCCGTTCAAATGAACAACGTCGTTAACATTCGAATTTGAATTATTCCCCTCCAGAAGTCTTACTATATGGAACAAATAGGTTTCCATCCATATCAGTGTTTATTTCCAACGTACTCCCTGCCTGTGCCAAAATGGGAGCTTTTGGACAGGTAGACCTCCGTCAAACCATAACAGAAGGGCTTATTACAGTCAAACATGCTCTGGGAAATTTTATTACAGTCGGAAATTCTCTGATAGACATTTATGCAAAATGTGGAAGCATTGATGAGGCACGTGAACTGTTTGACCGAATGCCTCCAAGCAATGTTGGCTCATGGAATGCTATGATTGCAGGATATGCACAAAATGAGTTTAATGAAAAGTGTTCAGATGCTTTCAACCAAATGCAATTAGTAGGTGTAAAACTCTGTCAACATCCTCCAGCCTGTGTGAAAATGGGAGCTTTGGAATAGCATGTGAATGTCCATCACAAGATAAACAGTAGAGGAATTTTATTAGTTTGTGTAGCTGCAATTTCCCTGGTAGTCATGTATGCAAAATGTATGAGATGAGACAAGGCATGTCGACTGTTTGACATAATGTCTCAGAGAAATCTACTCCCACAAAACGCGTGATTGTAGGATATGAACATAATGGGTTTGTGGGAAAGGCTTTAGAGATTTCAATTAAATGCGATTGTCAGGTATAAAGCTTTGCTAGTATCCTCTCAGCCTGTGCTAAATTGGAAGTTTTGGAACAAGGTATGAACATCTATAATAGGATAAATATAGAGGATTTTTGTCACATATAGCTGCGATTGCCAGGGTACATATTTTAAAGAAGTTTTATATCATAGATAATTGTAGTTAAAATTCATTGGGCCAACTATTGAAGAATTTCTAAGATTAAGAAGGTTTGTCATAAATGATGAAATGCTTAGGTTGAAATTGATGAAATTTTTATCTTGTCAATGTTTATTATGTGGGAGATTTGTCATGTTATTAAATTGTAATGATCTATGTTCAAGCTAAAGTTATCATTTTGAAGTTAGATATTTTTTACTCATTTAAGTATGTTTATAATGATTTCTTATATCATTTCTCTTGTCATCATATGACAACTCTTCATTTTTAGTGTGATTTTTCCTTCCACTACCATTCCATTCTATTCCCTCTTACTTCTCACCCTCTTTAGGCATCCTCTATTCTTCCCATGCTTCTCATACCATATCCAAACCTTCAATACACGAATGAAGTAGTTTGATCATCTTAAGAAACAAATGGATACTATGCTTGTAGCTCTAATTCTATTATATTAAATATGTGTTTCTTATGGACATAGAGATTGAATTTAATAATTAAATCAAAATAATATATGACAAAGAACTAATAAAAAAATAAATAAACAAATAAAATAAGGAGTAGATGAAACCCTCTTCATTGCCTCATTATTCTTGTAAGCGCAAAAATCCAACTTCTAACTCTTGTTATCTACCAATAATGTAAGAGAAATAGGATTTTCCCTATCTATATATGAAATCAAGGAAGCTTTCATTTTTATGCTCCAAAAATGAATAAGAGAGCAACTTTCAAGAATCCTAATGCCATCGTATTTGAAGACAGTACTTTCACACGGGTTGCAAAGAAAAATCAAATTTTTTTTGAGTTGAGGTATTAGAAATAGTTAATTAATTTTGGTATAGTAAAATAGTATTGTAATAATCTATTACATATTAAAGCAACTTTCTACATTTATGTAGTATGCATGGAACATTATTGAATTCACATAATATGGTGGTTTTTGACTATTCTATCTTATTATTGGTAATAATCAGTGATGTAGTATTTTGGTGCAATTTATATTCTCATTCTTCGGGTAGTATATAGTGTAATAATCACCATGAAAATCAAGCATCATTATTAGAAGGGATCTCTTAAGAACAAATCAACTCACAGATACAAAATTGATTTAAACCTTCACTTCTAATGAAATAGTTGCCTCAAGGTTCCCTAAGTTAGTTTTGGGTAATAGTAATTTTATTAATCATGTCCCCTACATTAGAAGGCTTGCATATGGGGGGATTTCATATTGATTGGCAGTATTTATCCCTAGTGTAGCTTAGAGTGTAGAGATTATATGTTTTCTATATCCTACACATTTAAAGATATGAATATATTGAAGTTCAAGGAAGAAGTGGTGATAAATATGGAAGAAAATTATTAGTGACATCTGATGTTAAGAGCCATTCAAATCCTTTAGGATTTTTAACTATAAACAATGAATAATTGAAACTAGTGCATTGTAAGTTGCTATTTCTTCATAATTTTAAAGTAATTGTATGGTAGGTGTTTACTATTTGCATGGTGATTAATAATAAGTGGAAAGCAGATGTCTCTAAAGGACAAGAACATCGGTCGAAGAAAGGTATTTCATGTTGTTCGTAGATGATTACTCAAGAATGACTTGGGTAACCTTCCTGCATGATAAGTCACAAGCATTTGAGAGATTCAAAAATTTTAGGAAGATTGTTGAAAATGAAAGTGGACATCGGTTAAAATGCTTAAGATCAGACCGGGGTGGAGATTTTCTTCCACCACAATTCTATTGGTTTTTAGATATAATATCCATAGAACTTGGCATAGGAAGGATTTATTTCATGAAATAGGTTACATTACTTGATCTCATAGTTGGTAGTGTCTTGACAAATGTAATGTAGAACCCTAATGCAATAGATGTTGAATACCTAGTGGATTGTAATGTGGTATGGTGAATTCAAGATTTTGGAATTATTGAGTTTTTTTAATCCCTTGCTATTTATGATTTTTTTGGTTATGGTTGTGGTGTTTGTAGGGAGACATTTACAAATTTATATCTATTTTCACTATTTTATTGTTTATGGGTTTGTAATGGTACTTTAATGTTCTTTCATATTTTTGTATAGATACTATATAATAGCCTATTATGGTGATTTGTTCTATTATGGATGTAATCTTTATACTATATTCATTTCATAGGAAATGTTCCTAATATAATCCCTAATTAATTAATCTAGAGAAAGATAACACTAAAGAAAGAAATCTAATCACTGCCTTTATTTTTAATTGAAAAAATTGAGATAAAAGACCAATTAGGGATAATCAAGACATAACATTCTATCATGCAATGTAGGATACATTTAATGATAGCAAATAACAACTAAATTAGTTAGAGATCTTGAATAAATGTTTTAATTGGAAGGTCCTTATCTTCAAACCCATGACTATATTAAGAAACTAATAAAGGATTTATGATCAAGTAAAATTCGATTTTCCATCACACTTTATGATAGGTTTTAAAAAAATATATAAAATAGTTCATCATTGTAACATATCGATTATGTGACTTAACTAGTTCTAATTCAAAAAGGTCACACTAGAATGTTTTGAATTAGTCTAAAGACTAGGTAATTGGGAGAGGGTCCAAACCCTTAAATAAACAACAAGCAACGGGTTTTGAAAGGCTCTGTAAAACCTTTTCCCTATAAAAAAACCTTGAACAAAGAATCTCTTATACAAGGAAAGAGATCACCAAGATTTAAATATAAATAATTTTTATAAGACACCTAGAATCCATGAAGCAATATAATCACCTAGCCATTCCCAAAGAACATTAAGCACAATGGAAAGTGTATTCAATAGGACCGAGATCACCATAATCGGCAGATGCCACCATAATAGGATCTGCAAAACCAGCCTTAGCAACATGAACCAAAAGCCTTGTAGGAGAAAACATAGGGGAAGATGCCCCCTCCAGTAACTTAGATATTTAAAAACCCACTCCCAATCAACATTGAAAGGGTGACCCACAAACCAAGAAGAAAAAGACTGTAGCAATGAAACCCACAACATAGGCAACCATGAGGAAGAAGTCACAATAGAATGTGATTGGAAAGAATTTTAAAACTATTGGGACACATTATAAGTACACATAATCAATGATGCAATAAATTGAACCAAAAATTTTCTATCTAAAATAGATATAGCCAAAATATTTTGGAAAGAGTTACTAATAAAAATGTGTAGTTTTCTTGGTGCCAAGTTATAAAATTTAAGAAATTATTTCAAAATGTAGAATTGTCTCCACTTCAATTCATATTAATAAAAAATTTGAGAAACAAAGAATAAACTTTCATAGATCTAAAAACATAGCTTCTAAAAATATCAAGTTTTATTATTTTAATTAATGTTAATATTTTTTTCATTTCTCTACAAGTAACTCATTAGTGCCCAAACACAAGGTTGATTTCTTTCTCAAATAGAAATAATATTTTTGTCTCATACACAAAGTAAGGATGACTTTATCTCATATAAATTCAACCATTGTTATAGATAAGCAAATCAAGCTTCCCATATAATGCCAATATGAGAATCAACCAAATTGAAAATACTATGGTCTATGACTCATCTTCGAACATAGAGTTTTAAAGTTAGAATTTCCATAATGATCATATTGTTTTTTTCATGTACTCTTACCCTTTCATTAATTGTTAAAGTTTGTCTCATTTGAATCTTTTCAAATGAATGACTCATTTACTCACTCTACAATTCCACATGGTAAACAATTATGGGAAGCTAGTTTTTTAATCTACTTTTCATCAAAAGTTATTATAATTAGGATTTATTTAACTCTATACTATTACCACAACTTCTCTAAATCGATATTACATGTGAATGATATTTTTTTTTACTCATCTCATTTGGTTGATCATTGGCACATTCCTATTTATGGTCTCTTACTATTTTAATTGTCACGATCCTACTCTTCTTCTCTAAATACTATTAGAATGGGTGAGATGGAAATTAATATAAGGATTTATATGATTCCATAAAAATTATAACCACTCATTCTAAGTCAAATTGACTCCACCTTACTAACATGCATTTTCTCTATGTATTGGCCCCATGTTCAAAGGGTGTTTCAAAGTTATTTTAGATTATGTTCTTCAAGGTGACACCAATACACTTTAATTATTTAGTATCATTTGTGATTTCCACTCTAATTATATGAACTCATTGTATGATATAGACTTTCAAAATACAATTTCTTATGGGTATATTCAAGATTTTTCACTACCATCGATTGCCTATAAACAAATTATCATTTCCCATGATATAATACTCTCTCTCTCTCTCTCTCACACACACACACACACACACACACACACACACACACACACACCTATATATTCCTATTTTTTACTTTTAGTATTATATATTTATTATTGGTGACCTCTCCCCTATTATTTTAAAATTATATTGAAAAAATGTGATGCCTTAATGAGAGAAGATTTCTTGACTTAGTATCATTTTTTGAATATTTTCAATGATCAAAGAAAACTGTTAAGTTTTCAAAAATAGCCTAATATTTTATATTTCAACTTTAAATAAAACTACAAAACACATTAAAAATTCTATATTTGGTTTTAACACAGTTTCAATATTTAAAATGTATATGCTACTTTCATACAATAGTCTAACGTTATTCATTTCCTTTATTATAGTGTGTCATGGTACTCAAATTTCGCTTAAGTGAATGTCTTTAATTTTAAATAACTCTTTAGTTCATATAACTCTAGGAAACTAGAATGAGAGACTTGTCCAAACCCTTATAAAATGTAATTAAACTAGAATCTAATCTAGGAAACTAAATTAATTGATAAAAAATTGAGGTTGATCCAATCTTTTCTAAGCATTATAAATTTAAAAACCATTGTGCAAACAAAAATATCGAGAGAATATCCCACAAATTATTAGGAAATGATTTTGAAAAGCATTAGTTGAGCCTAAAGAATTCTAAAATAAAAAAAGCCCACAACCTAAAACATTATAGGGAATGACACACCCTACCAAAATTAGCTTCAAGATAACTTGCTCTTCTAGTTTGGTGGAAATTAAGGAAATTCCCCTTGAACTATGAATTAGACCATTAGAAAAAATTATGAATGTTATTTATATTTAGTTTGGAAAAAAGAAAGATATGTGAAGAGTTGAAGGAAGAAATTGAGAGGTAGAATGGAAATAATGTGAGATTGTGAGGTGTACAATCTCAAATAAAAATTGTGAGTAGAGAACAAAGAGTATGAAGTGGAGTGCAGTGTAAAGGGATATAATAATATAACATAGTAAAGATAATTAGACTAATGTGTAATTAAGAATCTATATTATACTATAATCTATGTTTGAATTGTCATAATAAGTGTAATTAAATGACTATGAACTAGTATGTCGGAAGCCCTATTAGAAAAAGTGAGAAGTTTTAATCATTATTATAATACTGTAAGCTTAAATAAACAAATGCATTATGTTCATATCTTGTACTCGCGTTCTGTGAGACCATATTTCTCTAAGGCATTCTGTCAAACAGTTTACGTGCCTTGTCTAAGCTTACACATTTTGCATACATTTCTAACAGGGTAATTGCAGCTACACGAACTGAAAAAATTCCTCTACTATTTATCTTGTGATGGACGTCCACAACCTATTCCAAAGCTCCCATTTTCGCACAGGCTGGAGGATATTAACAGAACATTTAGTTGAAAGCATCTGAACCTTTCCATTAAAATCGTTTTGTGCATACCCTGCAATCATACCATTCCATGAGCCGACATTTCTTGGAGGCATTCAGTCAAACAGTTCACGTACCTCATTGATGCTTCCACATTTTGCATAATGTCTATCAGAGCATTTTCGACTGACTGTAATAAAAACTCCCAGAGCATTGTAATAAGCCCTTCTGTTATGGTTTGATGGATGACTATCCAGTTCAGGGCCCCTGTTCAGAAGCCATTTTGGCACAGGCAGGGAGTATGCTGGAAACAGGCCTGGAATTTGACGGTCACCCTTATCTGTTATATCAATTTTTTATAACAGTTTGGTAATTTCAATGTCTTTTATTTGACGTTTTAAAAAAAAAATTGATTGTCAAAAAAAATCTTCTGTGTGTCATCCTTCTCACAATAACTACATTTTATTTTTAAATTAATATTTGAGATCTCCCCAAATTCATCAATAATAAGAAAAATGAAGTACAATTACAAACTTACATTTTATTGATGAATAAAAAGAATAATAACATAATACATATTTATAATAGAAAATAGAAACAACTTTAAATATTCATATTAAAATAGTTTAAAAATTAGAAACAATCATGTTTTAGTATTTCAGTTATAACAAGTTTCTAAATCGATATTTGAGACAATCTTCTTAAAAATATTTAAAAAATAAATAAAGTAAGTTTCTAAATTCACTTAAGAAAATATAAATTATTTTGAAAATTCATATTAAAATATTATAAAATTAGAAACAAATATATCTTACTTTTTAAAAATAAATTTATATTTTTATAATAAACATTCTTAAATAATATATATCAATATTATATATATATATATATAAAACCTATTATAATATTTTACGGTTTATTAATAATTTGAAGTGTCATATATACATTTTTAGAAAAAAATAGCATGTCAATGTATACGGTCCAGTAATTTTTTAAGTTGTCATATACAGTCTAAAAGTGAAAAAACGACCATATAACCTGTCAAATTCTGATGTGATGGCAACTTGCTTATTAACTTGCTTGTTAACGACGTTCGTTCATTTGAACAAAACAGACGGGAATGTATAGTAAGTGAAAGGACTGGGCCCACAGCCACCTAAGCTCGGTCAGAGCTTAGTGCGTGATGTTTAAGGCTAGCCTCATAAAAACTGTTATAAATAATTAAATATTATGTATATCATAAATTAATAAGTTTAAAATTGATTTTTTTTATTAGGTTAAGTTTAGAGAGAAAATTATTATTTATTGAGAATAACTTATTTCAAACTTACAAATAAGTAAAATTTATCATCATAAATTAATAGATTTGAAATTGATATTTTTTTCTCAAATGCCAAGTTTAGAGAGAATAACTTATTCCAAAATTACAAATTAGTAAAATTTATTATGAAGATTTGAGGGGCTCGTTAGGATTTTCATGCAGCCATTGGGAGATTCTCACGCGGTTAAATTGGAGAAGAATGTGCACAACCTTGTGTGCACTCCTTGCAGCGAATTTGGGAATGGAGCAATCAGAATGAAAAGAGGAAAACTCCTTTGTGCAGATCGAAGATAGCAAAAGCTACAAAAGCGTTCCGATCCATTCCTTTGTCTCACCTAGTTTTGCCTCTCCAGACTCGTTGCTTTCTTTATTCTTCCCAACTTCAGTAATCTCCTCTCTTTGCATTTCCATCTCTGCTCATTTTTCCTATAATGGGATTAGCAAATCTTTTAAGTAGATTTTTTAATTAATATAAAATCTAGAATATAGAATTGTACAAACTTGAACAATTTTATTTTTATTTTTGATAAAATATAGAATTGTATGGGTAAAACAAAGAGAAAAGAGAAACTATTGGCTATAGTGAATATGTTGCTTAGCGTTGCATAGAATATTGTTTATTTCAAACCCTTAGTCTTATTTTTGTCCTTTGTTATGGTTTCTTTCCTAATTGGTAGTAATTTGTCGATAGGCAATCCCCTGTGGGAGTACACCGCTACTGGAATTGTCTCACGTCGTTAAACTATGGTTGTTTTCTGACTGTGGAGAAATTTTATCCGAACGAGTTTCATTTTTAGTTTGGTGCTTCCCAAAAAAGTTTATAAAATATAACATATTACTTTGGGGCTTTCCAAAAGGCCTACAGTGAGTGGTTGGTAAAGGCATCGGTCCTGTAGATGGATATTGCTACTCCTTCCCACATGTTTGTTGCGTTCCACGCGTTTATATCTTGTCGTCCAACAACTCTACCAGCTAACAATTGTTGTGCATATAGTTCAGCATTGCCAAAAATCAGCATTAATATTATTGTCAAAAGTGACAAAATTAAGACAGAAGAATAACAAAAACCAATATCAAGCGTTTCCAGGTTTGTTTTTACTTTATTTGGCTGTTGTTTCTAAAACATTTTGTGATTGGAATTATTAGGGAATTGTTTTTCAAGTTTGTAATGCATCCTTCACAGGCACAGAGATTTGATAGTATGTGCATTATAGAAAATCAAATATTAACAACACGGCATGGGGAAAAACAACAAAACCATGCTATTATAGGTATTAGATCCCTCTGCATGGTCTTATTTATTTATTTATTTGGGTTGAAACTGTTAAACTTTTGTTGATTCATCCTTTAAGATTAAGTGAGAGATTTCTCACCCACAAATGTGTTAATAGCTTGTTTTAAACATAACCCATCGTATGCTTCTTATTTGAACTTTAATTATCTCATCGTTTATACTGGAATGATATTTTGTAAGACTTAATAATGTTTTCTTTATATATCATTTAAATGGTTTATTTTAGAAATTCATGCATTTCACATAGGTATCACATTCTCTATTGAGTGCAATGGTTTCTATGTTTCTTTAAAAAAACCATTTCCTTAGTAGCTTATATATTTTAATTTTTTCTAGGTTGATTTTCTTCTGATTCTGACACTATTGATATAATGCTTTTAGAAACTAACCAAGGCAATATAAAACATTGAACTTAAAAAAAATAACTCCAACCTATTTTTGAATGATTAAGAGATTGGATTCGTTAATGACTGTGTACGATTAAAAATACAAGTAAAGGGCATGATTTTGCTCTTAGTGATATATTCGTATCACATGTTGTGCCCGTCATTTGCAAAATTTGTATCTCAATTTTCTGATGAATTGCAATTTTTGTATTTCCTGGTTCTTTTTTGGACTTTTTTAGAACAAATTTGATAGTTATCTAAGTCAAAAATCTGACTTCTTTGGCTTGTGATCTATTTTCTATTTTTCTATTGTTTTGATTGGTTTTCTTAGATCCTAAACCTTAGGCAAATCTATACCTAATAAAGCATGTGCAATAGAAACAGGAGGATGTGAACAAATATACATCAATTGGGACTGTGGAACATCTAGTAAAGGGCTTATGCACCCAAAATTCCTAGGAACGCAATTATAGCAAAATATCCTTATATGGTGTGTATGCTTTGTTACCGACACAAATGTGAATTGGCAACATTGAAAGTAGAATTCAAAGTAATTCCAAGTAGACCGAATAGCTAATGCGATTTGCTCCAGTCAGGATATTGTGAAATTGGTGCCATTTATAACTAAATGGAATTGCAACATTATCGCAGGAACATGACAAGGATTTAAAATTTGTTGTATAAGATATTTGGACTGAGAAAATGATCCAAGCAATTTAGGGTTTAGAAAAGTAAACAAAACAAAATTAAAAACATATTTTAACTTTCCGAAACTATTCCAATCTGGTTTACATCCATTAATAGTAAATGCCATAATTATGTTGTTTACATTAAAAACAAGTAAAGGGTGTTTTTAAGTAAGACTGTAGACAAAGATCTATAGATTAGTCCTACATGATAAACCATGTATGCCAACCATAGAATCAAACAAATTTCAAAAAATGACTTAAAAACTATCTGAACCTCAAAATGTATAAGTGACAGACAAGAATACAGAAAGCATACTGCAACAAAATTGATTGTACAAGACAGGAAACTTCAAGTGGACTCAATTGTTGAAGAAGGGATGGCTGATGGCTGTTGGGTAACCCTATTTGGCTTAATGAAAATTCCCATTATTATATATTGCCATGGAGGAGGAATTGTAGGTCTAGGCCCATTTTTCCACAAAATATTTTATTTGATTGTTACATTGAAATGCGTGGCAACTTGGCCTCGTCCTCATTTTAAATACATATTCGGTGAGATTTATCCAAACCCATTTTAAATACATATTGGGTGAGATTTATCCAAACCCATTTTAAATACATATTCAGTGAGATTTATCCAAACCCTTGAATTTTAAAATAATGTTTAGTATAAATTTTTTACCCATGTCAGAAATTCGTGCAAAACAAACACTTACTGTTGATAATTGATGCTACTCTAGCATGCAACTCCATGCAACTCCAGTTTGGACATGAATCTATCCATTCATCACCATGCATAAGCTATTTTTAGTTTAAATCAGCCGGTTCAGAGAGGATAGGTCAGGTTCAAAATTCTACAAGTGGTATCAGAGCAGGTAAAATTGTTTTGGGTTAAAGTTTTATTGTTGGAATTTCGCCAAAGTTAATCATGTCGAATTCTAACAATATGCCCATTCCAGAATTTGATGGGAATGATTATGATTATTGGTACATTAAGATGTTGACCTTTTTGATTGGAAAATATTTGTGGGAGATTACTGAATTAGGTTATGAAGAGCCAGGTGATTGGAATGCCCTTACAGCCAATGAAAGAACAACAAGAAAGGAAGCAAGGAAAAAGAATGCTCAAACTTTGTTTCACATTCAGATAGCTCTTGATAAGAGCTTATTGATAACTCAATGATGAATGAATAGTACCAAACAGGTACTGAGAGGGCAGGGGGGGGGTGAATCAGTACAGACAAAAACACACTCTTAAACAGGTTTGTCAGCAAACACTATGCATTGACAGATAAGCAGTAACACCGGTCCTTTTACAGAGTACAACTGACAAAACCCAGAATAACTGAGACAGGCATAAACCGGTTGACACTTATCTTCTCATACAATCTAACACTTCATTTCCATTACACCCTAATGCATGAACAGGTAATCTACCATCAGAGATATACATATAAGCAACTAGATCAACATGATTCACCGCTTGACAGAAAACAACATAGCATCACATGAAGAAGACATCACACATGGCACACATATTTTTCACGTGGAAACCCAACTGGGAAAAACCACAGTGGGGATGAATACCCACAAGCTTGTTTTTGAACTCTTTAGAAGTCCGCTCTGTTAGGAGCCTTGTCCGGTTAAAGACTGATACAATAGGTTCTGTTAGGAACCGATCCTGTTAGGGATCACCCGATTAAGGGATGGCTAGAATACCCGGTTAAGGGTTAAACCCTGTTAAAGGTTACCTTGTTAGAGGATTTCAAGAACTCAATGGTTTTGAGTCACCTTGTTAAAGGATTTACAACAAGCCGGTTAAAGCTACCCTGTTAAGGGATTTCTCAACTGTTGAAGTGGTTAGAGATCAACAGGTATTACAATGATCTGGTAATAGCACTCAATGCCAATACAGATTCGTTTAAGCTCCTCTTCACCTTCTGCACTTACACTCTGCAGGTATCACTTCTCTCATTTGGTCTGGCAAGAATCACGTATCCATTCTCTTAGATACACACACAACTTTTGCCAACAAACCTTGAAAGAATCACAGCATCGACCTTATAGGAAAACAAATAGGTCGGTAGCATAAACCCTAAACCCTAAACCTGTTAGGTTAAGGAATTCAAATGGTTCAATCCTGACCGTTGAGCACACTGCATTAATCTCCATCATTTGTTTTCCACTGATTTCATGGCGGTTGATAACCCATCACACGTTATCACCGTTTACAGATTTCGCACATTCCCGAGGTAGATAGGAACAATCTCCTTCATGCAAGATCCTTCATGCGCACAAGGATGACGTGGCAACATGATTTGTTATTTGTTACAATGCTAACTCATCACACAAAGTCATCGGTTGAGCCACACAGGCTTGAAGCACTTCAACCGGAAACCTTGAAGTTGAGACTACCAACTGGTAGTCATATAATGCTTCCATGTGCCGGTTCCCATAACCATATGCTGTTTCACCTTGAACAAACACGCCGCTTCACTTTGGCACAAATGCCGGTTCACAGTGTTATACCGGTTCTCACATATGCCGGTTCTCACCTCTTCAACATGTTGACATCAATGACAACATACAATGTCATTATGTCCTCATACTGATTCACATAATGCCAACAATATCCCCCTTTGGCATTGATGGCAATATACAAAGATATCTCTCTGCTTCACATCTTCTCCTCCAATTTATGCAGATATCTTCTTTGCTTCACATCTTCTCCCCCTTTGACAATAATGCCAAAGTGGAGGCAAAAGCTTCCCTGTTCCATTATGCTGCTCCCTCTGAGGAGTAGCATCCTTCAACACATCAATCCTGAAGAAAAAATTGACAATGCAATACATGACTGATGTGGAGCATATACCTTTAGTTTACCTCCTGAAGGGACAACACCCCTAATTCACCTCTTAAGTACATAAATGTAGCCTTTGGGAGAGGCTTGGCGAATATGTCTGCTAACTGCTCCTTGCTAGAAACATGTTCCAGTGCAATCTCTTTGTTTTGAACTTTTTCCCTCAAGAAATGATACTTAAGCTCAAAGTGCTTGGTTCTAGAATGTAAAACCCGATTCTTGGAGATATTAATTGCACTAGTATTGTCACAAAATATACTTACTAGTTCAGATACAAGAACTTTGAAGCCATTTAACACATGCTTCATCCAAATTATCTGAATGCAGTTCATGAAAGTTGCAACATACTCTGCTTCCGTTGTAGACTGAGAGATATAACTCTGCTTCTTACTCATCCATGAGACCGGTCTACACCGAGAAAGAATGCACCATCGGTTGTGCTTTTCCGGTCATCTACATTGCCTGCCCAATCAACATCTGTGTATACTTTCAAGTCAAAATCCTTGCTATATGGATACCACAATCCATAGTCAACAGTTCCCTTTAGATACCTAAGAATCCACTTGACTGCAACCAAGTGGGATTCTCTTGGGCTTTTCTGGAACCTTGCAGTAATGCCAACTGCATGTGCAATATCTGGTCTGCTATGCACTACATAATGCAACTTACCAATCATTGATCGGTATTCCTTCTCATCAACCAATGCTGAGTCATCTTCTTTGGATAGTTTACAACCGGTCACCATCGAAGTACCAACCGGTTTGCTATCTTCCATGCCAAAGGTCTTCAACACCTCTTTGACATAATTGGATTGAGTGACAAAGATTCCATCTTTCATCTGCTAGATCTGCAGTCCAATGAAGAACTTAATCTCCCCTATGAGTGACATCTCAAACTCTTTCTTCATCTCATCTGCAAACTCATGACTCATCTTGTCATCTCCTCCAAAGATAATGTCATCAAAAAATACCTCACAGATCAAGATCTGATCTTCTTCAGACTTCAAGTAGATATTGCTATCTTCACTTGTTCTCTCAAATCCAATCTTCACAAGATGGGAATGCAGACGTTCATACCAAGCTCTAGGTGCCTGCTTTAGACCATATAAGGCTTTATGTAGCCTACATACCATGTCACTATCTTTAGATAGGGCAAACCTATCTGGTTGCTCTATATACACCTCCTCTTCAAGTACACCATTTAGGAATGCAGATTTTACATCCATTTGATATACTTTGAAACCTTTAAAAGCTGCATATACAAGAAGCATACGAACTCTTTCCAATCTGGCTACAGGAGCAAAGGTTTCTCCATAGTCTTCTCTTTCTTCTTGGGCATTCCTTTGCACACCAATATGGCTTTGTTCCTAATCACTGTGCCATCCTCATTCAGCTTATTTTTGAAAACCCATTTAGTACCAATGACATTTTTATGTTCCGGTCTGGGTACTAAAGACCATGTACCATTTTTCTCTATTTGGTCAAGTTCCTCTTCCATTGCCTTGATCCAGTCTTCATCTTTATGTGCCTCTTCGAATGATTTAGGCTCAAATTCAGAGATCATATATGAGTTTTCTCTGACCTTTCTTCTTGTAAGGATTCCTGCATCCTTATCTCCTATGATCTGCTTAGGATCATGATTCAGCTTAACATACCGAGGAATGGTCTTGATAGATTCCTCTTGCTTTTCTTCTTCATCCTCATTTCCATCAGTATTGGCATCTACATCCATTGGTGTAGGAATACTGTTACTGGCACTTGGTTGACTGACAATCAGTTCCCAGAAGGTTACAACCGGTTCATTTACCGCTTTCTTACTACCGGTTTCCTCAGTTTTCTCAGAGGTTTCATCAACTCTTACATTGATGCTTTCCATAATTCTTTGAGTCCTATTATTGAAACACTTGAGAGCTTTGCTCTTGGTGGAGTACCCTAGGAATATTCCCTCATCACATTTCACATCAAATTTGCTCTGGTGTTCACTCCTCTTGATGTAACATTTTCTACCAAACACTCTGAAATAGCTAACCATAGGTGTCTTACCGGTCCAAGACTCATAAGGAGTTTTATCCTTACCTTTCTTGATGAGTACCTGGTTCATTGTATAGACTGTAGTGCTCACCGCTTCTCTCCAAAAGGTGTGAGCTACCTTTCCTTGAATCAACATGGTTCTAGCTGCTTCAACCATAGTCTGGTTATTCCTCTCTACTAGACCATTCTACTGTGGAGTCCGGGGGGCAGACAATTGCCTCTTGATTTCATGTTCTTCACAATACTTGTTGAATTCATCAGAAGTGAATTCCCCTCCTTGATCAGTTCTCAGGCACTTGATCCTTTTACCGCTTTCCTTCTCTACTAATGCTCTGAAGGCTTTGAACTTTACAAAAGCTTCAGACTTATCTTTCAAGAATGTGACCCACATCATTCTTGAGCAGTCATCAGTGAGAATCATGAAGTACCTATCACCTTGCACACTCCTAGTTTTCATAGGACCACACAAATCAGTATGCACAAGATCAAGCAAATTGTCAGCAGTGAAAGATTTACATTTAAAAGTTGAGGAAGACATTTTCCCCAATTGACACTCTCTGCACAATGTATTATCTGGTTTGCTTAGCACCGGCAACCCTCTAACTACCTTGATCTTACTAGCCTTCACAATGTTATTAATGTTTACATGGCAGAGTCTCCTATGCCATATCCAACTATCATCAAATTTAGCTATGAGACATGTACTTATATTTGCATTTAGCTGAAATAGGTTACCTTTGGTCTGCATGCCGCTGGCCACCAACTCACCATTCTTTCAATTGATTCTTCACACTCCATTCTTGAACTCCAGAGTGAGACCACTGTCATTCAGCTGGGCAACACTCAGAAGGATGTGTCTGAGACCATCAACCCAATACACATTGTCAGCACTACTCTTTCCATTCAGAGAGATGGACCCTCTGCCTTTGACCATACATGTGCATCATTACCAAATCGAACCACACCACCATCATATTCTTCCAAGGATAGAAACTTGCTCCGGTCACCAGTCATATGGTGAGAGCAACCACTGTCAATGATCCATTCATTGGAATTATCAAACTGGGAGACAAGAGCCTTCTTATCTGACACATCTTCCTTGACAGCAACAAACACAATATATTCATTTTCTTCATCCTCTGATTCCTCATCTGTGACACCTTCATCAACTGCCACAAAATAGTTTCTCTGGTTTCCTCCTTTGAATTTCTTGAACCTTTCTGGTTTGTCCTTGTTGTCACCATTAGGACACTTTACAACAATATGTCCTATCCGGTTACAAGAAAAGCATTTCAAAGGTAGCTTACCTTTGTATTTGCCAGTTCCTTTAGGAAGTTTCCTGGCAAGGAGAGCTTCAAATGCCATCAAAATCTCCTCATCATCCATTTCTCTTCTCTGTCTTGGCTCACCACTAGTGCTAGCTTCTTTTCCTTTTCTGGATGGTATAGCAGAAGCTTTAAAAGCTGATTCAGTCTTTTGAACACTGCCATCAAAACTATTTAGCTCATAGGCTGTCAACTTTGCAATGATGGAGTCTAGGGATACCTTAGTCTTGTCTATTGATCTCAGCTCTTTAATAGCAGCAACCCTTATTGCATAGACCAGTGATAGGGATCTCAGGACTTTGCTTACCAAAGTGGAATCTTCCATTTTACCACCTGCACTCTTGATATCTCCAACAACGGTTTTGATTCTTATTCCATACTATTGAATGATCTCACCTTCAACCATCCACATGTCTTCAGCTTCCCTCTAAGGCTTTCTTCCTTAGCTTGTTTTACATGCTTATCACCACCATAGATATTTTCAAGAGTATCCCATACCTCTTTGGGATTTACCTTATCTTGGACATCAATAAACTCAATGTTAGATAAACTACTAATTAGGGCTTCCATGACTTGCCCATTCTCCTACATCTCTCTCTTTTGGTCATCGGTGAGAGTATCGGTGGGGGCAACATAGGCATTCTCAACATAGCTCCAGTGTTGAGCACCCATGCTTCTGATGTATATCTTCATTCTGTCTTTCCATATACTAATATTTTCTCTATTAAACTTTGGACCTTCCCTCTTCATCATTAGACTGGGATCTTTACCTCAAGCGGTTAAGCTTATGACACAGAGGACCTGGAGGATGCTTTGATACCAATTGATAACTCAATGATGAACGAATAGTACCAAACTGGTACTGAGAGGGGGGGGGGGGGTGAATCAGTACAGACAAAAACACACTCTTAAACAGGTTTGTCAGCAAACACTATGCATTGACAGACAAGCAGTAACACCAGTCCTTAAACAGAGTACAATCGACATAACCCAGAATAACTGAGACAGGCATAAACCGGTTGACACTTATCTTTTCATACAATCTAACACTTCATTTCCATTATACCCTAATGCATGGACAAGTAATCTACCATCAGAGATATACATATAAGCAACTAGATCAACATGATTCACCACTTGACAGAAAACAACATAGCATCACATGAAGAAGACATCACACATGACGCACATATTTTTCACGTGGAAACCCAACTGGGAAAAACCACGGTGGGGATGAATACCCACAAGCTTGTTTTTGAACTCTTTAGAAGTCCACTTTGTTAGAAGCCTTGTCCGGTTAAAGAGTGATACAATAGGTTCTGTTAGGAACCAATCCTGTTAGGGATCACCCGGTTAAGGGATGGCTAGAATACTTGGTTAAGGGTTAAACCCTGTTAAAGGTTACCTTGTTAGAGGATTTCAAGAACTCAATGGTTTTGAGTCACCCTGTTAAAGGATTTACAACAAGCCGGTTAAAGCTACCTTGTTAAGGGATTTCTCAACTGTTGAAGTGGTTAGAGATCAATAGGTATTACAATGATCTGGTAACAACACTCAATGCCAATGCAGATCCATTTAAGCTCCTCTTCACCTTCTGCACTTACACTCTGTAGGTATCACTACTCTCCTCTGGTCTGGCAAGAATCACGTATCCCTTCTCTTGGATACACACACACAAATTTTGCCAACAAACCTTGAAAGAATCACAACATCAACCTTATAGGAAAATAGATAGGTCGGTAGCATAAACCCTAGACCCTAAACCTGTTAGGTTAAGGAATTCAAATGGTTCAATCCTGACCGTTGAGCACACTGCATTAATCTCCATCATTTTTTTTCCACCGATTTCATGGCGATTGATAACACATCACACGTTATCACTGTTTACAGACTTCATACATTCCTGAGGTAGATAGGAACAATCTCCTTCATGCAAGATCCTTCACGCACACAAGGCTGATGTGGCAACATGATCTATTCTTCATTACAATGCTAACTCATCACACAAAGTCATCAGTTGAGCCACACAGGCTTGAAGCACTTCAATCGGAAACCCTGAAGTTGAGACTACCAACCAGTAGTCATACAACGCTTCTATGTGCTAGTTCCCATAACCATATGCTGGTTCACCTTGAACAAACACCCCGCTTCACTTTGGCACAAATGCTGGTTCACAGTGTTATACCGGTTCTCACATATGCTGGTTCTCACCTGTTCAACATATTGACATCAATGACAACATACAATGTCATTATGTCCTCATACCGGTTCACATAATGCCAACACTTATTTCCAAGAATATCAGGAGCAACAACAACTAGAGATGCCTGGAAGACTCTATAAGAAGCTTACAGGGTAGTGATCAAGTTAAAGTGGTCAAGCTTCAAACATTGAAGTGAGAATTCAAAAATTTGAAGATGCAAGAAGCTGAAAATATAAGTGATTATTGTGTTAGAGTCAAAGATGTGGTCAATAAAATGGCTACACTTGGGGAAATTGTAAGCAATGAAGTTTTGATTAAAAAGGTGTTGAGATCTTTGACACCCCGATGGAATCATGTAGCAATAATCATAGAAGAAAGCAAGGATTTGACAAAACTATAGTTTGATCAACTGGTTGGATCCCTGATATCTCATGAAGAAAGATTGAAAGATTCTTTTGAAGGTGTAGAGAAAGCATTTTCCTCTAAATTGTTAATCATAAAAAATGAAGATGCAAGCAGCAATAGTGCCAAAATCAATCAAGGCCAAGGTAAAGGGCAAAGCAAAAATTCTTCAAGAGGTAGAGGAAGAGGTGGCTCAAGAGGAAGTGGTGGTTTCAGAGGAAGAAGTAGAGGTAGATTTGATAAGAGAAATGTTCAATATTACCATTGTAATAGGTATGGCCAGTTTGAAAGAGAATGCAGATTGAAAGAAGGTAAAAGTGCTCACTATGCTCAAGAAAGTAGTGAGAATCCTCCTGATCACTTATTTTTGTCTTATGCAAAGGGTGAAAATACTAGTAAAGATGTTTGGTACCTAGATTTTGGATGCTCTAACCATATGACAGGGAATGAGAAGTTGTTCTCAACAAGGGATGGAAGTTTCAAATCCAAGATCCAGCTTGGTGATGATAAATCATTGGAGGTTTCTGCCAAAGGAGCTATGGAGGTCCAAACAAAAGAAGGTATAAAGAGTATTCATGATATTTATTATACTCCACAATTGAAGCACAATTTGTTAAGTGTTGGGAAAATATGTGAGAAAAATTATAAAGTAGTCTTTGAGAATAAGACATGTACTATCTATGATAAGAATAAGGGTAATAGGGTGATCACTATTGTTCCTATGACAAGAAATAGGATGTTCCCCTTGAGGTTTGGTGAACATAACAACAGTTTGGGAAATATGGCTTATGAGGATTCAAGTTGGTTATGGCATCTTAGGTATGGGCATTTAAATTTTCATAGTTTGAAGTTGCTAACCTCACATGCATTAGTTTCTGGTTTACCCAAGGTTGAGGAACACAAGGAGGTTTGTGAAGGTTGTGCTAAAGGAAAGCATGGAAGAGAAAAGTTTCCAAAGGGCAATGCATGGAGGGCTCATCACCCACTTCAGCTTGTTCATTCAGATATATGTGGTCCTATGCAGACTAAGAGTTTGGGTAAGTCATCATATTTCATCACTTTTATTGATGATTACTCACGAAATTGTTGGGTATATTTTTTGAAGGCCAAAGATGAAGCCTTGGATACATTCAAGAAGTTTAAAGCCCTTGTGGAAATGAGAAAGGGTGTAAGATCAAATGTTTAAGGATTGATTGTGGAGGAGAGATTTGCTCAAAGGCTTTCCAAAGTTATTGTGATTTTAATGGCATCAAGAGGCAACTTACTACTGCATACACACCTCAATAGAATGGAGTAGCTGAAAGGAAGAATTGTACTGTGGTTGAAATGGCAAGGTGCATGTTACAAACCAAGGGATTGAGTAATTCTTATTGGGGAGTTGCAGTTTCTACAACTGTGTACGTCCTCAACCGTAGCCCCACCAGTGCACTAGAAAAGATGACTCCTTATGAAGCTTGGTATGGAAAATGGCCTAATGTTAATCATTTCAAAGTTTTTGGTTGTTTAGCTTATGTGCATGTACCTGATCAGAATAGACAAAAGTTAGATGCAAAGAGTGAGTCATGTATTTTTATTGGGTATAATGAGAAAAGAAAGACTTATAGATTGTATAATCCCCTCACTAACAAGCTTATTGTCTCAAGAGATGTGATTTTTGATGAAGGGGGAGTTTATGGTCATCAAAAAAGCCATGTTGAGAAGCCAAAATTTATTTTGAATGATGATATAATTGCTGATATTGATCATGAGCAACCAACTAATGTTACTATATCTAGTTGTTTAACTCCACCAAGCAATCCTTCATCAAGTTCTTTAGTACCAAGTTCAAGTCCAACTTCTTCTCCAAGTTCTACAAGGAAGGTAAGGAGATTGAGTGATATCTACCAGAAGAGTGGAAATCAAGTACATGAAGAAAACCCAATAGGTGAGACAGTGAATTTTGCTCTATTAGCCAAGACTGATTTTGAACCATCATGTTTTGAAGATGCATGTACTAATGAAGTTTGGGTGAAAGCCATGGAAGAAGAGATGGATTCCATTCATAGGAATGACACTTGGGAGTTAACACAACTTCCACATGATAAAAATAGGATTGGCGCCAAAAGGGTCTACAAGACCAAGTTTAACAGTGATGGGAGTGTTGAAAGATACAAGGCAAGATTAGTTGCTAAAGGCTTCACACAGAAGTATGAAATTGACTATGAAGAGACATTTGCACCAGTAGCAAGACAAGAGACTATAAGAATGTTGATTTCATTAGCAGCTCAAAAGAAGTGGAGCATACATCATATGGATGTGAAAAGTGCATTTTTGAATGGGTACTTAGAAGAAGAAGTATATGTGGAGCAGTTAGAAGGTTTTGAAGTAGAAGGAAAAGAGAATCATGTCTACAAGTTGAAGAAGGCTTTGTATGGCCTCAAGCAAGCACCAAGAGCGTGGTATGCCAGGATTGATGGATACTTTCAGGAGAATGGCTTCTAGAGAAGTAAAAGTGATCCTACCCTATATTACAAACAAGAAGGTACTGATATCCTCATCATAAGTTTGTATGCAGATGATATTTTGTATATGGATAGTAGTTCTAAGATGAAAGATGAATTCAAAGCTGCTATGATGAAAGAATTTGAGATGAAAGATCTTGGTCTGATGAAATATTTTCTAGGAATGGAGGTTTATCAAAGTAAGGATGAGATTTTCATTTGTCAAACAAAGTATGCATAAGATATGCTGAAGAAATTTAATATGACTGATTGCAACCCTGCCTCCACTCCAAGTGCTCATGGTTTTTTGTTATGTCAAGATGATAGTGCTGATTTAGTTGATGAGACAACTTACAAAAGTATTGTGGGGAGCTTGATGTTTCTAATCCACACGAGGCTTGATATTGCCTATTCACTTTCACTTGTTTCAAGGTATATGACAAATTCATCTGAAATACATATGAAGGCAACCAAGAGGATTTTGAGGTATGTGAAAGGGAATTTAAGTTTTGGTATTCATTACTATTCTTTTGAAAAGTTCAATCTTGTAGGCTTTAGTGATTTAGATTGGGGAGGTAGTATGGATGACCGTAAATCTACATCTGGAAATTGTTTTTCTTTTGGTTTTGGTTTAATTACCTGGAGCTCAAAAAAACAAAGTATTGTTGCCCTCTCATCTATAGAAGCAAAGTATGTTGCAATTACCTTAGCATGTACACAAGCTCTTTAGCTCAGAAAAGTTTTGGAAGAAATTGGAGAAAAACAAATTTAGCCTACGGTAATTTATTGTGACAATGTGAGTGCCATCAAGTTAGCAAAGAATCTGGTTCATCATAGTAGAACAAAGCATTTTGATTTGAAATATCACTTCATTCGAGATTTGGTGCAGAAGAAGGATATTGAATTGAAGCACATCAACACCCAGGATCAGCTAGCAGATATATTCACCAAAGCAGTTGTGAAAGCTCAGTTTATAGCACTACGAGATAAGATTGTGAGTCCTCTCAGCATCAAGGGGGAGTATGTTGATAATTGATGCTGCTCTACCATGCAACTCCATGCAACTCCAGTTTGGACATGAATCTATCCATTCATCACCATGCATAAGCTATATTTAGTTTAAATCAGCTGGTTCAGAGAGGATAGGTCAAGTTCAAAATTCTACATTTACAACCATGCTTCAAGATTGTGTTCTTTTTAAATTCTTGTATTTCTGTGCATATCATTTTTAAACCAGCTTAAGGTTAGCCTAATGAGATAATGGTGAGCGCATAGTATTAAATATTCGGTGCCTCATAATTATGAACATAATTAATATTATAAAAAAAAAATTACATATAAACTAAATTATGTAGTTTTATATTTCATCTAAGTTACTAGAAATGAGAAACAAGAAACGCAACCGCAACAGCAACTTGATGAGAAACGGAATATTTAAAGGTTGCGTATAAGAAACGTATATATATATAAATATACACATATACAAGCTATTATTATAAAAAAATATTTTACATAAATGAAAAAGCATGAAGTTTTATATATATTTTCATTAAAAAACTTTATTCCACATAAATAAAAAATATGAAGTTAAAGTTTCTAAAATACAAAACAATAGTAGATATATACGTATGCAAGTTTATTATAAAAATATGCATATGCATATGCAAGTTTTTATTATAAAAAATTATTCTACATAATTGAAAGGCATGAATTTTTATATATAGTTTCATTAAAAAACTTTATTTCACATAAATAAAAAATATGAAGTTAAAGTTTCAAAAATACAAAACAATATATATACGCATGCAAGTTTATTATACAAGTTTATTATAAAAATATATGCATATGCAAGTTTTTATTCTACATAAATGAAAAAGCATAAGCATGGAGGTTTTATATATAGTTTCATTAAAAAAATTTATTCACATAATTAAAAACGTAAGAAATTAAATTTTCTAAAATAAACAATCCATGCAAATTTATTATAAAAAATATATGTCTATGCAACTTTTTATTATAAAAATTTATTTTACATAAATAAAAAAGCATGCAAGTTATATATATAGTTTCATTAAAAAAATTATTTCACATTAAAAAAATATACGAAGTTAAAGTTTCTAAAATAAAAACATAATAAGAATATGTATATGTGCATGCAAGTTTCATTATAAAAAATTAATTTACATAAATAAAAAAATGCAAGTTATACATGTACAAAACTTTATTTCACATAAATAAAATTGCATGAAGTTAAAAAGTTTGAAAAACACAAAACATAATAAAATAATGACCAAGAATATTATTAAATATTTTAAAATAATTTGAAATGATTTTTCAGTTCAAAAATGAAAATACAAGTATCATAATTGTTTGCAGTTACATAAATATAAAATATTGAAAGATATCATCAAAAGTTTGATGTTCAAGGAATGCTTTCGCTTGCTTCACCTATCTCCATTCTAGCTGTAAGTAATCTCTCCTCTACATTATCTTCAAGTACTTCTATTGGCAATTCATCATTTCCATCATCCATCGAGCCACCATATTCCCACATCCTATGAGGCCCTGACTTATAATCAATAGAAGCTAGAGATAAAAGACGAAGATTTGAATGTACATACACAAGATCCTCTGCCATTTTGCTACCTAGCCTGTTACGCTTCACAGAATGGATGAAGGAATACTCACTCCAATTTCTTTCACATGTAGAATAACTAGAGACCTATTCATGTAAAACAAAATTAAACAATATTAACATATTAAAATAAATTAATAATAAAATAAATCTATTATTCAACTATTATATGACTAAACATGCAAAAATTTACTTGAGATAACCACGAATTGTAGTATTTCTGAGTTCTTGTGTTTTTGTTCCATAATTCTCCCAAAAGCTTTGGGTTCCATATTCAATCGATCAAATGGAACATCTTCATGGGAAAAATTATCAACTCTGTCAATATATTTTGACAATTGATCCTTGATTTTAGTGCGGTCCTCTCTATTTGGATAAACTCTACCTAGATAGGCTTTCCATCCTATCGAAACTTCATCATCCAACCATGGTTTTTTGTGAAACCATTTTGGATTAAGTAAAAATCCAACTAATGAAGAGGCCTATGAAGCATCTTCCATCTATCTAAACTACAATTCCAAACAATACCATGTGTCTCTTGATCAAATGATGGTGCCCCAATAATAAATATATTTTTTAGCTTCTCCCTCATTTGATCTAGCTTCTCAAACACATCTCCCATGCATGGTTTATCATTATCAAAAAGACGAAGGACTTCAATAAGAGGTCAACAAAGTATAAGAAGATCACCTGCTCGTTGCCAAAATAAAATTGACCCGCTACCAATTATGAGATCAAAAATTTCATCACATGCTTGACTGTTGGTACTTGGTCTATCTCTCCATCTCTCCCATTTAGTGGACACCACCATTTGCCTTAATGCTTGTTTTACCTTCACAATTCTATCAACCATGATAAAATTGGAAGCAAATCGTGTTTCTGCACATCTAAGTAGCTGCAAAGAAGCATGTTTTCTATATATAGCACATGACATATAATGATTTACAATAAAATGTTGTATTTTTTTAACATTTGCAACTACCTCACTAATCCAAGGAAGCTTATTATGCAGATCTTTAAGAAGCAAGTTCATGCAATGAACAACACATGGTGTCCAAAAAATGTTTGGAAATTCATTTGTGATCCTCTCTCCTGCCAAGGCATTGTTTGCAGCATTATTAGTGATAATTTGAACAACATTGTTTCTCCCTACCTGCTCAATTGCTTCATGGAAAAGGCCTGCCATATATGTTGCATCTTTCACATGACTTGAAGTATCATGCGATTTCATAAACATTATACCCTTAGGTGAACAAACAAGAATATTAATCAATGGTCTACGTGCAATGTCAGTCCAATCATCTGAAACTATAGAAACACCTGTATATGACCAACTATCTCTAACATTTGTTAGCCTTTCTTCAATGTGTTTCTTCTCATCATCTAAAATAATAGTGCGAATTTTTTCATAGCTTGGAGGCACATACCCTTTAGGCGCATTATTAACCATCCTCATAGCCTCTTTCCATAAGGAGACCTAGCTATGTTGAATGACATTCCATAACCGAAGAAAAGTCTCCCAATAGCAACATCTACATTCTTTCCGTCAGTAGCATCAAACATTCTTCCAATTTGAGATTCATGAACGGAGGTAGAAGAACATGAAAATGGTGGCATCCTTGAGCAGGTTTTAAAGACTTCAAAATTAAACTCTCTAATATGATAAGATTTAGGTAGATAAAATATTAGTCTTTTTTTAATTATTTGTAAAATAAAAACAGAAAAGTATATATTAGTCATATATTCTTTTCTAATTGGACTTTTTAGATTAAAAAATTCATTATCTAGCATAATCAAATTAAAATATATAGAATTAAAAACAATAAATAAATAAAAAATAATTATATCCAATTAGAGTTCCATTTTGTAGTGTTTGTATATACGGTGAAGTTAAATATTTTCTTGGTAGTTTACACTGGCAAACAGAAAAAGGACCAATTGAAAACATGATAACTATTATTACTATTGTCTTTGGGCAATCGCAGGGAGAGGAATTGTTTCAAACCAGGTGTGTGTTCTGAGTTAGTAATTGCAGTAGTATGTAGATTAGTATCTTGATTTGTTCTCGATTTTCCTTTTTGTTTTTTCTGTTTTTCTGTTTTCTTGATTGTTGTTTGTAGAGCTTTTGTCATCGAATTCATGTGGTTGAAAGATCATTTATTCCCGTGTTTCCAACGATTTGGGAGGGATAGGGCTTAGTTTTTCCATCTGTTTGGATTCGCATGCGAAGATAGAAATGTAAAAATGGATTGAAAAAATAACACTTAAAAATCTACCCCAGCGAACAATATCTTTTAATCTGTCAAATCATGAAAAAAATCGCAAAATATGGCTGTATTTCTTCAGATTTCTATACTTCAACTGGAGGGCATCTGCCAATTTTGCCTCGCGTTCTTTGTGCTCTGCAGGTTGCTCCCCTGTTTCTGGCTGCAGAGAATAGGAGAAAGGGTGAGCTAAGGCAATTATACCATCACATATCATTCTGAGCAGCTCTGTACTCGCCATTTCTTATGTTAACTTGTCCTCCATTTCCAACAGTCTAAGGAGGAGGACAATGGGCACCTGATTTTCAAGCAATAGAAGATCAGTCAAAATATCAAATTGACAAGACCGGACCCTGTTTCTATTAAAAAAAAGGATCCAGGTTCCATCGTGAATCACCATTGAGATTCAACTGTGATTCATAGCTGAGAAGCGTGAGACTCTCAAGAATGAAACACCCATCTAGAGTGAAGAGCCAAGCAAGGACTTCTTCCTCGCATTCTATTTCTCCTTCATAGCTTGCTGTAATTTTTGGAAGTAACTGCTGCACTTCTTGGGTTTTATTTGACTAAGGAGATTTAGGAAGAAAAAAAAAAAAGGTACAGGAAGATGTTTATTGAAGTACATGCAGGCAGTCTAAGAAATTAATGTAAAAAGTAATTGTCGGCAATAATGTGTCGGTTATGTCGCTTGTATTACAGAGGTGATGTAAAAGAATAACTTTCTAAACAATTTTAAAGGCTGATTATATTTTACAGTAAGGATCATGTATAGTTTATTAAGAGTATATAGTTTAAACTTTATTTGAGTATTTGTGATAATGTTTTAAGTTGTCAGTTGGGATTGAAAATAATTGATTATTTGAATCTTAAGTTTATCATGATTTTTCAACCTTTCTTTGAAATCTTATTGAATTTTGACAGCTACAAAAGCATATCAGAATCAGGTAAGGGTTTGATTTCCATTGAGGATCCTTCCCTAAGCCTTGAGAAAGCTTGGCTTTAAATGCTTTAATGGTTGCCCATTAGTATAGAAAAAGAAAGATCCCTTTTCAAATGTTCAAAAGCGTTCTGTACATCCATCGTTTCTAATTCCATACATTAGAACTCCATTTTCCCTAAGTTATTTTGATTTGAAGATTCTCATCCTCAGGTTCAGATTGAGAGTGAAATTCTTCCAAATTATAATCAAACATTTATGAATCTACCCTTGTTGATTTTCAAAAGATCTTTGGCTATTGACTACCCTGAGCTTCTGCAATACATTGAACTAAATTCCCACATAATACCAGAGCTGTTTCCATTATAATGATAAACCAGTGAATCCATCAGCAGAGAAAAAAGAAATAAAATGACGTCAAGAATTACAGAGTAGAGTTTCAAACTATTTTAATATCTTGAAGTGCAATTCTGGCAGAAGCATTAAGAATGGGTGCAATTGACAAGAATAGATAATTTTACAGAAGACAATCCGGATATTTGAAAACAATCAGAATCTTCTCATCTTTTGATTTTTACATTAGAAATTGGTCTAATATAATTTCTAAATTATATTACTAAATTTTCAACCATAACTAAAAGCTATTTCTAAATTTTCAACCATAACTAAAAGCTATTTTGGATATTTAGTTTTCATTGCTTTTGATTTTCATTCCTGATGATGAATCTGAGAAACATTGATTACAGTAACTACTATATTTATTGTTAACTAAATTCTACAAAAACTTATATAAGAATGCTTGTTTTTGAACTTAATTGCCACAAAGCTGAAAATTCTGACCACAAAAAATAGAACTTTTTTCTTTTTCTGGAACACCTTTACATAACTCTCTCTCAGAGAGTGGTTGAGATATCCTACGATTTTAAAGGCCCAAAGAGACCACCCGAGGAAGATATGCATCTCTGCTTAAGCCCTTGAGATACATGGGCACTTTGTTTATGGAGACAGAAGAAAGCTTTCCTGACTTATCATCTGGCTTATCGTCTTCCGCCTTGAAAAATTCAAACCTGCGCTTCACATCATCAAAACCATGTGTAACGTTGTTCTGAATCTGCTACTTGTATGTACCACTCCTTTGCACCCTACTTTTTACTCTTTTTCGTCATTCTTAACTGCTAAAGACACTGGGATTAAAAAGATACCTGAAAAACAAAAACAAAAAACAAAGAAACTACAAAGAAACCAGTTTCTTTATAATCCGCCGAATACCTCAGTTTTCTTCTGCCTTCCTCAAACTATCATGAAAGTATTGAACAATGTTGGTGAAGGAAATAATCATATGGTGAAATCCAAAAACATTTCAAACTATTATAATTCGTCGAATACCTCTTTCTTCCTTCCTCAAACTATCATGAAAGTATTGAACAATGTTGGTGAAGGAAATAATCATATTGTTCTGTTCCACATATCTCCATTAGATAAAGACCTCCTTTCCGGCAGAATTGACCACTATGTGACTCAATCATCATAGGAATTGAATCTGGTTAAACCGATGCTCGGGTAATTGGTGAAAGGAAAATATAAGTCAAATGAATAAAGGAAAATGTATGAATAATTTATGAGATTTCACTGTGTAAGTAGGATCAATATTCTTACAAATTTAGAGAGGACAAGAAGAATTAATTATTTTGTTTTCATAACTACCTTCCATTCTAATATTTTTGTTTCCTGATTTGTTTTACCGATCAAAGAAAGTGAAGTTCTTTGTTTATTCAAGATCAAAGAAAGTGAAGCTTATTGTTTATTCAGCCTCCGTAAATATTTTGAAAATATATTTATACGTTTATTTTGTTACATCCCGCCTTACACATAGATGCTACAACCCTAAACTGTTACATGATTTTCTACATGATTTTCTTTAATAGATGGATAGATAGATTAAATGAGATGACTTAAAAATAAAATATTTATACATTTATTTTGTTACATCCGGCCTTACACATTGATGCTACAACCCTAAACTGTTACATGATTTTATTTAATAGATGGATAGATAGATTGGGGGGTTGTAAATGAGATGACTTAAAAATGGATAGATAGATTGGGAGGCTGTAAATGAGATGACTTTATGGATATATGTATAGATAGATTGGGGTTGTAAATGAGATGACTTAAAAATGGATAGATAGATTGGGAGGCTGTAAATGAGATGACTTTATGGAAATATGTATAGATAGATTGGGGGTTGTAAATGAGATGACTTAAAAATGGATAGATAGATTGGGAGGCTGTAAATGAGATGACTTTATGGAAATATGTAATGGGAATAAAATTCTTATCTTTTGTTGTATCCTTCCCATTGTACTAGAAGAAATTGTAAGAGGTTCTCTTAAAAAAGAGTATCTTAATTTAATTAATTTTTTTAAAACGCTTTTTAATCCAGAACTATGAACTGGTGGGACTTGAACCTTGATGGAAAGAACAACACAACAACTTAACCATCACAACATGCCACTATTGGCTATATAATTCTAATTTTAATAATAAGCTTAAATCTAAATTTAATTCTTGATTATTATTATTTTAAAATTATATTATTTTAATTATAGTGTAATATTAATTATTATTCTTAACTAAATTAATTTATTATAAGAAATAGATTTTTTTATAATAAAATTATCATATAATATTATAATTAAAAAGAATGATTTTATAAAAATTATTTGGATAAAATTAGTTTAATTCTTTTAATATTTAAAAAAGTCTTATAATGATTCAACATAATTCTCTATTTTTTAAAAACATTCTTACATGATAAATTAATAATTTTAAATTGAGTAGCATAATTATAGTTTAGTTTGTAGCGGATTCTCGATACAATGAATCTCCGAAATAGAGACAGCAAAGAGTGTGGGGTTCCGTCGACCTCTGGAAGGGCTCCCCCTCTACAGGATCAACCCTGGCAAGTGGTTCGAAGTAGGAGAACCATTAATACGGAAAAGAGAAAAGCTAAGGGCACACTGGACATAGCCCATATTTGGGCAGTCCCCATTACCGCACAAATCCCCTCCTTCGCTACCAAAGCAAATAGGGTTCCATTAGGTGCAAAGGCTGAATATGATTGGTCTCAACTCAGCCCTCGGAGATACTAGGCAGAGGGTTCAATAAAATTGTCTAGATTCGGAGAACCTGCACCTCATAGCAATATCAAAAACACTCATGTAATGCAAAAAAGCATGGAAAGAGCTGAAATTCTTTGTGAGAAAACAGATATCCACAAATCCCAAAAACCCTAGGCTAGAGCCCATCAAAATCACAGTTCCAAATGCCGCTACAGAGTTAAGAAATTTATGCACTAAGCACAGACTATTTGCAAAATGGGAAGGTAGCGGACAATCCTCATCAGAAATAGCCGACTGGTGGAGAGAAACGTTCCACGGCCAGGTAAGTATAATATCCTTAACCAAAAAATTCATCTTTATTGAATGCCATAAGGAATCGTTAAAATCTAGATTGCTAGAGGGAGAACAGGTGTTTTACAAAGGAATGAATTTCAAGTTTCTTGATTGGAAGCCTAAATTTGATTCGAATAGACACAAATTTAACACAGAATCTAGATGGATAATCATTCATAGCCTCCCTGTAGAGCTAATGCATGTCAAGATTCTTATTGACATTGGCAATAGTTTAGGCAAATTTATCGCCCTAGAGAAAAACTGGTCGAACAATTCCGACATTAAAATGCTAATAGATGTAGAGAGAAGCACTAATAATTTAAGAAAGATATCCATCAACACAATGGATGGAAATTATAATTTAATTCTCGAATGGTTTAATGGAGAGATTGCAGAGGAGATATACGGTTTAAACCCTAATGTTAGAAAAACACAGGTTAGTAAAATAGGGGAACTGAGGAAACCAGCTAACAAGGTTAACATCCAATTCAACAATGACATTGGTAGTTTCACCATTACGGAATCACAGAGTGGGGATAAATAGGGGACACCGTCTAATACCCAGATTAGAAATAATCCAATCAAATCTGCCAACAAAAACGAGGTCCCTGTAGTGCCTAATGAGGGCAAAATCCAAAAAGAATTGGGAGATGTCATTGACAACCTAATGGGAAAATTCACAGAAGAATTAATACACGAAATGTTTCAAGAAACCAAGATAGCAGAAAATAACATCCCCTCGAAAGATTATGACCACATCTCAGACATTCCTCAGGAAATGAATAATATGAATGAATAAGAAGAAGTGGTTCCTGAAACTCAGATCATGGATAACCCTTCTCCTGTGGTTAATGGGATGAATGAAGAAGAAGAAAGAAACTTCATAATCAAGGAATTAATTAACATGCAGGAGGAGGAAAGGATCTGGGAGTCAAATGTTAATCTCGAGGACACACCCAACATGGGTATAATGTTGATAGAGGGAAATAAAGAGAACCTTGATTGTGGCAAACCCGGTAACATTAAGAGAGGTTGAAAGTCTTTTTTAGACAAAATGAAATTGGATGGGCAGGCGGAGGGGTAGACCAAAATAACAACCCTATTTGGTCCAGGAAAGAGCCCGCCAGTCCCCAGACTGGAATAAAAATATTGACATGGAACGTAAGGGGCCTAGGCGCCCCTAGTAAGCAACGCTTGATTAAGTGTAGCTTAAAAAGATCTAATATGGATATAGTCATGCTACAAGAAACTAAATTAAACAAGGAAGATATATCCAAATTATGTAGGAACCTCTACCAATGGTAGATGGAGACGAGAGAATCCACTGGGGCATCAGGAGGACTGGCATTACTGTGGAAGAAAAACACAATAATGTTTATAGGATATGTCAAGATGCAATACTGGATGGCGGGCAAAATAAAAGCACCTGATAGAGATACATAATTTATCATCATAAATGTCTATGGTCTGATAACTACAGAGAAGAAAAAGTCAGTGTGGCTAGAAATTGATCATTTTTTAACAAATCAGATGGCTCCACACTACATTATAGGTGGAGACTTCAATGCCATTCTCCATCAATCAGAGAAACGCGGAGGATCAAAAATCATAAGGCAACCTCAAAAAAGATTTAATGAATTGGATAAATAATAACTATCTTTTAGAAATAAAAACTGATAGGGGTTCGCATACATGGAATAATAGGAGATCGGGTTTCTCCAACATCTCCGAAATACTGGATAGGTTCTTCTTTAAAGGGGATCTAACTTCCTTCCAAACAGTGATGAAAGCCTTTGTGCTGCCATGGTCAGGTTCCGACCACTTTCCAGTGATGCTAGAACTAATGGGAGAACTGAAAACCTCTGGGAGACCATTCAAGTTCGAATTCATGTGGTTTAAGCATGAGGATTTCTTCCCTAACATACAAAAATGGTGGACAGAGAGTAATTTTCAAGGTTCCAAAATGTTCCGTTTAACTTTAAAATTAAAAGAAAACAAACATAAATTACTAGATTGGAACAAGGCAAGATTCAAGAACATCTTTGAGGAAAAATTAAGAATTGAAAATGAATTGGAGAATGTAAATACAGAAGTAATTCGGCATGGGATGGATCAAGTCTTATATGAAATAGAGAAAAGGCTCTTGGGTGAATATGATGACATTCTAGCCAAGGAAGAAATTTTCTGGAAACAAAAATCCAGAGAAGTATGGTTGAGAGATGGAGACAAAAATACTAAATTCTTTCATAATAGTGTCAAGCTGAGGAGAGCAAAAAATAGAATCTCACAAATTTCTAATGAGGAAAACCAGATTATCATAGATCAAAAGATGATTGCAGAGGATGCAATCCAATACTTTAGAAATATGTTGAATAATTGGGAATACTCGGATCTCTCACATAATCGGGATTTAATTAAAAATATTCCTAAACTACTATTAGAAGAGGACAATAAGATGTTAAATGCCAAAATCACTAAGGAAGAGGTAAAACAAGCTCTATCACAATTTTAAGGGGACAAGGCCCCTGGACCAGATGGATTCCCTGCTGGTTTCTACCAGAAATGCTGGCATATTATAGGAGATGAAGTATCGGATGCCTTAGAAGCCACTAGAAATGCAGGAAATTTTCCGAAGGAGATAAACAGTACATTCTTAGCACTTCTACCTAAAAAAGAAAATCCTTCAAAATGGGAAGAATTCAGACCCATATCTTTATGCAACATGACATATAAATTATTAACTAAAGTCATGGCCAACAGATTAAAAAAGCTCCTACCAATTATCATTTCTGGTGAACAAACAGGGTTTGTCCCTAACAGATCAATCTTGGATGGGATAATTATTATCCAAGAGGCTATTCATTCCATACAAAACCAAAGACAACCAAATATGCTAATAAAACTTGATATCAAGAAAGCATATGATAAAGTAGATTGGTACTTCCTATGCAGCTGCATGAAAGCCTTCAGCTTCAATAGACAATGGATTGATTGGGTATATATATGTATTTCAAGTCCCAGTTACTCGGTTTTGATAAACGGAAAACTGGAAGGATATTTTGAAGCAACAAGGGGTTTGAGACAGGGGGACCCGCTCTCCCCCTTCTTATTTATTATAATGTCTGAAGCCTTAGGAAGAGCCTTTAATGCCTCAAGATTAGGAGGCAAGTTGCAAGGTATACAGATAACAACAGGGGTAGAACCTTGTACACATCAACACTTTGCAGATGATATAATGATATTGGGGATGGGCAAGCTCAAAGAGGCTAAGGAAATCAAGAGAATCCTACTCGCATATGGAAAAGCGTCAGGAGAATTAGTGAATAACCAAAAATCAGAAATCTTTTGCTTTAATATGTCTATTCAAGAGGAAAATAAAATAGCTAGCTGGCTTGGGTATAGAATTGGACAATTACCATGCACATATTTAGGAATTCCAATAGACAAAGGAACAAGATCCAGCAAGCTTTGGGACCACCTCATTGAACGCATCAAGAAAAGACTTTTGTCTTGGAAAGGCCTTTGGTTGATAGGGCAGACAGATTAACATTGATTAAATCAGTCTTATCGACAATACCCATTTACCTTCTATCTTGCATTCCTATATCAATAGGAGTACATAAGAACATATCCCAAATTATCAGAAATTTTTATTGGCAGGGCACAAAAGACAAAAAAACAATTAAATTGATATCCTGGGACAAAATTTGTAGAGACAAATGTGATGGGGGCACGGGTATAAGGAACCTAACATGGCAGAACAAGGCCTTAGGGGCAAAATTAATCTGGAGGACATATGTTTCATCTGATGCTAAATGGGCTAGAATCCTAAGAAATAAGTATCTAGCAAGCAACCAGAAGGAAGGAATATTCAGGGAAAAACACTTGCAGAAGGGTTCTAGAATATGGAATTTTATAAAATATTGTCGCCCCATCATAACAAATCATCTGACTTGGGACATCCACAATGGCAAATCGGCATTGTTTTGGGAAGATTCCTGGGGGGACCAACCCCCAAATAGATGTATTGATGAATACATCCAACATGAAGCATCAAATAAAGAACCTCTGGGGGAATTATGT
Source organism: Cryptomeria japonica (assembly GCF_030272615.1). Classification (NCBI taxonomy): domain Eukaryota; kingdom Viridiplantae; phylum Streptophyta; class Pinopsida; order Cupressales; family Cupressaceae; genus Cryptomeria; species Cryptomeria japonica. The sequence goes on along the minus strand of NC_081407.1, from coordinate 682,714,726 downwards.
AAAGGATTACATAACTCCTGAACCAAAATCGGTATTTGGATGGAAATGGAAAAACATGCTTCCATTTATGCCTAAAATCAAATTCCAAGAATTGCAAAAAATACTTAGTCTCAAACTGATTTCTTTTAGAAATGGGGAGGATATTCTAGTATGGTCAAATTCTAAGGACGAGCAATATAACTGCAGAGATGGCTTTAGAAGCATATACAACAAGGCAAAAGTCAGCAAAGATCACATTCCAAGCAAACTCTGTTGGAATAAATTGTGTCTTCCAAAGGCAGGCTTCTTTGCTTGGGCGGCAATCCAAAGAAAAGTACTTACTGCAGACTAATTCAGACGTAGGGGATATGAAGGGCCATCAATCTGTCTGTTATGCAAAGAAGATGAGGAAACAAGTGACCATATTTTCATGACATGCAAATATACCTAGAAATGCTGGTACTGGTTAATGGCACAACTAGGATGGTCGGGAGCTATTAGCTCCTCCTTGATAGAATGGTGTTCATACTGGCCAATTATTAAGAAGAACAGTCTATTTCATAATTTATGGATCTGCAGCCCATCCATAGTAATATGGGAGATTTGGAAAGAAATAAATAGGAGAATATTTCAAGAAAAGGAAATGCAAGTAGAAAAACTCATAATTAAAATAGAAGTGGCTATAACTGAAACCTCAAATAATAGGAATATGAACATTCCATTATACGAAAAGTCATTCACAGAATGGGACAACTTTATTAGAAAGCAATGGAGTGGAATAAAAATCCCTCCCTTTACTGGAAAAACGGGAACAAACAAAGAAGAGATAAGGGAAACATGCAAATGGCAACCTCCAAAGCTGGGATGGTTCAAATTAAATTTTGATGGAGCATCCAGAGGAAACCCTGGAATTGCAAGGGCAGGATGTATTATACATTCAGATATGGGAAAGTGTATTGTATCTAAATCCATTCATTTAGGACAGTCCACCAACAATACCGTTGAATTCCGAAGCCTCATAGAAGGACTAAATATGTGCAGAGAACTAAGGATACATAAACTAGAAATTGAAGGTGACTTAGTAATAATAATTAATGCAATTAGGACTAAAGGAATGCCTAATTGGAAACTTAAAGGTATTCTCGATAAAGCATTGGAATTACTTAATAATTTCACAGATTTCATTATTAACCACATATATAGAGAGGCAAATTTGGCAACCGATGCTCTAGCCAATTTAGGGGCTAATGGGATAATTGAAACAACGATTAATATTTCAGACTCTACTGATAAGGAGCAAATTGAATAAACAAATATTTGAAAATATACCTATAAGTATATAGATAAGACATAGACATATATGCATATAGATATGCTTCCATGTTTACTCAGACTCATTCAATCTATAGCTATACAGCGATACCCATGGATATACATATAAATGCATATATATATGAATAGATTTTTATATAAATTGGACAGGTAATGATATATATTTGCATATACACTCACACACATATATATATACAAATGTATAAATATATATACATATACTTATATATTTATATACATATATATACATATGTGTTTAATCCAAATATATATATATATATATATATATATTTGACATATATATATATATATACACACACATGTATATATATACACATGTATATATATATATATATACACATGTGTATATATATATATATGTCAAATATATATACACGTGTATATATATATATACATATATATATACACATGTGTATATATATATATATGTATATATATATACACATGTGTATATATATATGTATATATATATACACATGTTTATATATATATATATACAGATATATATGTATATCAATATGTATATATATATATATACACATGTGTGTGTATATATATATATACACATGTGTGTGTATATATATATACACATGTGTGTATATATATATATACACACACATGTGTATATATATATACACACACATGTGTATATATATATACACACACATGTGTATATATATATATATACATATTTACATATTGATATACATATATATCTGTCTTATATATTTATAACCATATATATATATATATACATACAAATATATATTTATTTAAATATATATATTTTTATATACATATGGATACGCATATATTGTCATACACTTGTATTTATATATATATGCATTTATAGAGATACGATCTTTTCACTCTCACCCTCATGGCAATTATCCAAACTCATATTAAATTCGCATCAAGATTAAGGATTAGCATTCAATCAGGAGTACCATGCCTAGAAGTCTATAAGTCCTTTAACTCATATATTAGAGGACGATCATTAATTTAGCGGCCAGTTATACTCATATTATGGAGTAATTAACCCACAGATAGGAGCACTTGAACATTATAGCTGGCAGGATCCCCACGAAATCCTGACAATAATGATTTGTCAGGGCTTTGGTGTGAAGTGTACTTGCTTGTTCTTCTGCCAAAATTAATTTGGGCTCCTCGACATGATCTTACCACATACAATGCATCATTCAAGGATATATGATAATTTGTAACCAATGAGATCCATCCACAGTGGTTTTGGCATGCATGTTTTTAGAAAGAATGAGTAAACTTTTCTCTTTTACATCATGAATACATTTGGCCACTAACTAAAGTTCCAGATTAAATAGGAGGTGCTCTATAATAACATAGACTCCCAGAAGTGAGGAAAATCAGATAATGGATACCCCGGTTAAACTTTGCAGTTCAAAAAGGCAAATGGCCTTTGAAGGAGCCATCACTAGAGACCGCCTCAAGCGCATCATACGGCTTCCCCATACCTTAGTGATTGATGCGGTTGAGAACATCCTGGGCTTGAAATTTCTTACAAATTCAGACAGAACCAGGGTCAACACGGATGTGGCCGCCATGTTTCTTGCTGTGACTGTGAGTTCCACCAAAAATCGTGAGGAAACTAGTGCTCTGTGTAAAGAGGTCTTCACTGCCTCTATCTTGGGTGATCTTGAGTGGGTTTTAGTCAATATTGATAACGAGTGGACTATCCCTTGGCCGCAGAATTATGATATTCTCATTCAAAATAATAGGCCAGTTCCTCTTCTCCTTGTTATCTCGACAGATGGCGTGCCTGTCTCTGCATAAAGGCTTGAGGTAATCAACATAAATGTCAACTTTTTGCTCTTCTTATTTCATGTGAAATACCCTCCAAAACCCACTTGGTTTGAGGACTTCCTCAAAGCCGAGGGTCTGGTTCTGGAGGATGAGAATGCTTCTTCCTCGTCTTCTAGGTCAGAATGATTTGGTTTAGCCTTTTTTCAAGTGCTTGGGTCCATTTTTGAAAACTAGCCAGAATTATTTTGTAGGAGATAATAGTGTAACTAAAGTCTTGGATCATAGTAGATTACTGTTTCTAAGTAAAACATGGTTTATTTTGCAGTTATCAGAGAACAGGGCATAGATAGCAAGTAACATCGAATCTTAAATAACAAACTTAAGTAACATATAGGACTCTAAATTAGAATGATATTATCCTAAATTACTGAGACTTTATAGGTATGAAGGAATATCTATTATATAGACATATATCAGCATTTTGTCATGAATACCCAACAATTTGAATAGATACTATAGATACTTACAAGCATTTGGATGCATGCATTTATTGGTATTTATTTTCATTTGTAGTAATCATATCAGAATGAGTAATTTTGATTTATTTTGAATAGTAAATAATGACTGTAGCACTCAAATGCCACCTGCTGAAGTTATCTATATTTGGACATCCCCCTGTCATTGCTGAAGATGGTGGATTATAGGTGGATAATATGTAAATTTGAATATTCACTTATTCAGTCACCTTCTATGCTATAAATCTACTGGGCTGGGAGGGTCGATATGACTGATTTCCTTCACCAACTCTTGTTGTTGTAGCCTGGGTCTTATCCTTTAATAAGGACAAAATGCAGGAGCATGAACAAGAGTTGGTAGACTGGAGATTATTTGGTTGGTCAATCTTGCTCCAGCCTAATCGTAATCAGAATCTCAATTCTGCTTCTTTAAATTCTTTATTGTATGATCTGAAAAGATTGGTTTTCACAGGGAATTGCATGATGGTAAGAGTCTAATTTTACAGATGAATTTTCATATGATATAAATGTTTGGATATCACTAACAGATCTGCCAAGTGTTGGAGATATAACAATGCAGGCCAAATAGGTTATCTTGGACAATTAAGGAGAGACTATAAACAATCAAAGAACAACTTCTGAGCCAAACCGTCGGAAGCTGTGGAAATGAAACAACTTCTGAATCAAAAAACAATACTTATGGGCTTGTAAGGGAAGGGAAAATAAAATAGCCCCCATCTGATCACCCTAGCCCGGGGTGATGATATATTAAATCTGAAACCATTATAAATGATTTGCTGGACTATGGTCCCGGGCAAGGTCGGAGGTTTTCTCGCCTCCACTCTTTCCTACCGACACCCGCATGAGTGGAGTATTGTATAATTCCAAAATGATTAATAAAATTCTTGGCCTCGGCCTCTTACCGAAAAAAAAATAAAAAATTATAGTTTAGTTTGTTCTTTAGAATTAATATAATAAATTAAATTAAATTAAATGCATGATAAAAAAAATATTGTATAACATTAAACATTTTAAAATTAGATAGTGTAATTCAAGTTAGTAGAATGGAAATTGATTTAATTAGAAGATAACTTAGTATGTTAATTATGTAAAACATCTAAAAGATTGTTGAGTTAATTGTAAAACTAATTAAAACTTACTTTATTAATTTCTAATTAAAACTTTATTATTATAATTACTTCAATAAAAAAATATATATATAATATACCATATATTATTTTTATAATCTATATTTAATAAAGATATAAATACTCATTTATTAATTAGAACATATTTTTTTTATATATTTTATATAATCAACAACTTAATATAAATATTATTATTAAATAGGTTTAATTGATCAGATAATATAATTGCTGCTACCCAAGGGATAGTGAGGTATTTGAGGAAACAAGAGATGTACAAAATGCATTCTAAAATCATTCTTCCATAAAAGCTGGTGCAATTGTCAAGAAAATTACACAGTTTATAATTTGCCTATGTACCACATAAATTTCTCATGCAGATATGTAGGAGATCCAACCACATTAAATAGTCTGAAGCACATGACACATTTCATGACTAATATTGTAATAGATGCCGAATATTTCAAATGAATCTAAGTTCCATAAATTGTATTACCCAATGCAAGCATAATGGTGAAAATAAATCCAATTTTGTATTACCCAATGGAAGCATAATGGTGAAAATAAATCCAATTTTCTAGTTTAAAAAAGTGGCCAAAAACATGAGATAATGCATGGAATTCAATTAAAGATAGAATAATCTTTCTGCAATAGACAGTACGTACCCGGTATTGAATAAAATAGAGCTTCAACAGCAATACAACACCCATATAAACTGGGAAAAGGAACTAGAATATGAAGGTAATGTAGAAGAATATTTTTAAAGTGATTAATCAAGCTATTATAATGGATAAAATCCTGCTAACTCTACTCAGCTATAAAAGAAAAATAAATCTCTCTTCCGCAGGGATTCAATTTCAAATATGTATAGCATTGCAAAGAAGTAATAACTTTTTTATATTACACTTAAGTGAGTTTGCTAAAATCACATCTTTAAGTTTCCTTATATGAGTGACCTAGTTTATGATAAAAAAATTTAGATTCTCATTAGCAAAATAATATAAAGGATTTCAAATTTAATCAGTTCAAATCTATGATTAATAAAATTTATATTAAGATCAAAAAAATTATGTGAATATTAATCATATTGAAACTATCCCAATCATATGTAAATAATAAATAAAAGATTGGTAAAATTTTCATAACAAAAGGAAAATCCAGTTCAAATCAAAACATCTAGATCTAGTTAAAACCTGTTAACTATGACTAATCTAATGCTATGAACCAATTGACCTTACATAAAACTATACGTTCTTAATAGTATAATAATAAAGATTGCATGTAATTTAACAGTTTATGATATTAATATATGCATTACTTTTTATTTTGAATGCAAGAGAGAAAAACTTATCAATCAAAATAAGAAAAAACAAAATAAGAAAAAACGCATATTAATTATAAAAATTTTAATTTTGTGAAGCCAGAACAAAGCTTTTAGCCACAATCACATTATTCTAGACCAATCGTTACAATTATTTAAAGTAAATTATATACCATTTTTTGGTATCAACATCCTATCAATTTATAATTGACTCATATTACAATGATATCCAAATACATGAAAATTTAAATCAAGAGATCTATTGGGAGTTCCTATCTCCTACATTATTGGATATCCTTTTAAAATTTAAATCAAGAGATCTATTGGAAGTTCCTTTCTCCTAGATCATTGGATATCCTTTTATTAGCATCAACTTACTTTGTATTCAGCTTCCTTTGTATTAGCATCAACTATCTGGCGTCATATGATTCATATGGCGCTTCACCCTGCTGCGACTCTTCCCGCCTATGGGGGCATTTTCAAAATCTAGCGATGGCGCTTCTCGGCCCTCGGCATCCACCATTCTTGCAGAGGATTTTGGTGGCTTGGGCTCTTTCCTGGTGGGCGATGTGGATGTTTCGTTCCACCCCTGTGCCTCTGTCGCTGGTGTTCCGCAGGGTGTGAGGCCTTCTAGTAAGCTGCCGAACGCGGCTGTGTCTGTTGGGCAGAGGCAGATTGGTGAGGCCCTGAGGTAACGACTATAAATTTTGTTCATTCAAATTAAAAGGAAATGGCAATATTCTTTCATAAGAAAAGAATAACTGGTAGAGCAAATTTATTTTACAATAAAAATATAAATTATATTTTAACAATCGACACGTCTGTCGGAAGGAAGAGACACATCCTTCCATACACACATTTCATTAAAGATAAATAGATTCATCTATTTAATATAAGAAAAATATCAATTTAGGCTCCCTAATTTTCTATATGATATGAGATTGAGAACTAATGACAGTTCAAGATCAGAAATTAAAAGAAGATTACAAACATTATTACCGAAACCGACGAAAATGAAAGAAATCACGAGATCCAAACAATTCAAAATTATATTAACCAAGAAGTGAGGCACTGCAAAAGTAAATCACCTCCAAAGAAGATTATACAAGTAATATATTGTAGAATTTTGGTTCCAACGTCGCATTGCAGATAGATTGAAGAGCATTGTGAGGTAGTTTGTCACTCTATTCGGACAAAAATTAAACAGACCATGAAAAAACATACACATCATTTTGGAATAGGCCATCACAATCTTCTTTCTCAATTAACAATTCTCTTCACAAGAACTGAAAGTTGGCTAGGATAGTTTTATAGAATATTGGAATGGAAAATTAGAGCATTAAAATCCACATATGGTAGTTTATAGACAATTGGTATGGAAAATTGAAGCGGGAACCTATTCCAAAGGCCCAAGTGAATAAAATTACTTGCTATCATGGAGTAAATCATAAACTGAAGTGGACTTAGTTTAGCATCACGAAGAGAACGGGAGAACGACTGTCCAGACAAAAACTACCATCTCTAAATGAGATGATCAATCTATCTAAAACTCTATATTTTCATTTATGACATATAATTTACACCTCATGAGTTATAAGGAATCTCCTCAAACCATTTTTCAAAATTTGTAGGAAGAGCGACAATAGAAGATAATTTAAAAATTCAATGTAGAATTAATTGATTTTTTAACATTAAAAAGTTTAGAGGGAATTTTTTTTTAGAAGATGAAAAAATGAATAAATAATGGAAGTTAGGATTCACATCAAGTTAACTACAAATATAGATAGAAAATAGAGAGCCTACAAATTTTAAATTTAGGAAAGTCTTTTTAATTATCTGTATTAGATTTCAGCTAGCAATCTAACATAAATGAGTTTACTTACGAACATAAAAAATTCCTTATCAAGTAAATAAAAATATATTTTTATTTCTAATTAGATTTCTTAATATGTTTTACTTCGCTACACTCTTAATTGAAATGAGACTCTGGTTAGAATTATAACAAAATAATAAATTGATGGATTTGTTAGCATTTAAATTTATGAACATGAAATGGTTGTTTGAAAAAGGTTTAAAGGTTAGATGAATGCAAAATGGAGACTAGATAAGCTATTTGATGGAAAATAATAGGTGGGCCATTGGATTGCAAATAGGGGTAACAAAGTCTAATTTTAGTTTATAGATGTTTTCACACTTGTAGAGTGCAACCATGCCTTTATTACACGTATTTGAAAAATAGGTAAGATAGATAACATCAAACAAAAGAATGTTAAAATGGTTTTTGTGTTTTTGGTGATCTCACTACTTGTGAGTTCCCTTTTGTGCACCTATTTGGCAGTTATGTACTGGTAACGGGCCTATCCCATCTTTTATCTAATCAAAATAAAAAATGCTAAGTTTTTGGAGAAATGAAAAATAGAATTAGAATATTGATTTCCTTGTAAATGAGTAAGAAATGTGGTCTAAAATTAATTCAAATCCCTTAATTCAATAAAAGATAGAACATAGGTGGTAGCTAAAAGTGTTAGGAATTGTATGCAAAAAATATCAATTATATGCAGATAAATATTAAACATAGGAATAAAAAACATAGAAATAATAACAGCTAAGAGATAATATTTAACATGGTTCACCCAATCTAGAGCTACATCCACCAAACAGAGAGTCCAATATTATTAACTAGTAAATACAAAATGATTACAACCAACAATCCCCTTGCAACTCAATACAACGACAAAATGCTACAAAATTATCTACTAAAAACCTAACCCTTAGCCTTTTTATCAAGACTAATGTTGGTTACAAAATTAGGGTTACATGTCAGCCAATAGAAAAATAACACCCGATGCCTTTATAAAATAATAAGTCTTTTTGGCACCTGACCCCATCTTAGGAGCGCTGCCCCTAAACCCCCATCGAATAATCTGGGGGGAAACCGTGCCGATAGAAGTAGAGAAAATTTAACCTTCGAGTTTGATTAGGCTCCATGTAACAACAATCTCCCACTTGGAGACTAATCAGACTCCACAACATATCAAAAATAATAAAAAAACAGCTAAAATTATCATACCCCATGGATCATTCTTATCTAAAAAGTAATACCCCTAAGGACATAAGATCAATATGACAAGAAAAAGAATTTTCCATCCCTACTTAGAGAAAACCTAAGAAAAATAGAGAACCAACTCACATCTTATAGACAATCTCAAATGAGGCGGAAGGGGCTTAGGATGAAGAGTCATTAAAATTAAGGAAGGAGAGTATATATTTTAAAACTCAAGTGGAAACCATTGAACCTTCATCTCCCTTTATTAAATACATGTAACTCCCCATCCTCCTCCTCCACCTATTCTTATTTCTCCTTCCCCTCAATTCGATGTTATAGAAAACCAAATAACGAATGATAAGAAGTAAGATTTTTCACACTAGAAAATTGTCAAAATAATAAAATATTACAACACCTATTGTAACACAAAAGGAAAATGTATTTTATAATATTGTGTTTTCTTCTAGATAAGGATCTTAGTTATATGCTTCTATTTGGATCAATATTCATTCACTTTTTACTCTATACGATTAACCTCTACAAGGCCCCCTTATCCATAATTTAGGATTAAATGATAAAACACACACAGATATATATTTTTATTATGATATTAAATTTATTAAAATTTTCATATGAGACAAGCAGATGAATTAAGAATGATAAATGTAAAAAATGACATATAAATTAAAATGGATTTAGATGAATTATAAGTTACATTAAAATTTATGCAAGGTTGACTTTCAAGATAGTGCGATTTTGGTGAACAAAAAAAAAGAAGAATTAGATAAGTGATCAAAATCTAATGACTAAGACATAATAACAATTGTTTACTTAAATGATATACGTGTAAATAAAACCAGGTGTTCCAAAGATTTTGTTGTAATAGATGGACAAAATTTAATTTCTTTTATAGATCTATTAAGAAAAATCCAAATAAAGATATTAGATGATGATCCAAATATAGTATCTAAAATTTCAACTTTAAAAAGAAACCCTCATATTTTGAAGGACGGGCTCTAATGGAAACTGTTGTCAATTAATCTTACAAACAAGAAAAATATCTTACATTATTATAAATCATAAAATAAATATGATAGATTAAAATTCTCTAGAAATAATCAAAGGACTAAAAGCAAGCATTTTCATGTAAAAGTTGGGTTTCATGTCTTTTAGTCCTAGAGAGGTGAACTTCCTATAATTATTTTAGATTGGATCCATTTCTTTGTAGTCCGAGGTGAATTCTAGGAGAACACCCATAAATGTTGACTTCAGGTTTCACTTCACAATCAATAATCTTCCCTATATACCCTTTTCATTAATCAGTTTAGGAGGTATATCTTTGTTAGGTTTCATCATAAGACATCCAAACTTTTCTTGAAAATTAAAATTCTTTTTTTATTGTTATTCAACTAAATAATATGAGTACAAAGTAAATCAAATGAAAGCTTAACAAATCTAACTTACTTAAGAAAATTTGCTTGATTAACAATGTAATCTTCAAGGAAAACAAATAAAATTACCATGAAAATATTTATGGTCCCAACAAAACTTGACTAGACTATCTTAACTTTAAAGATCACACAAATTTTATAGCTTTCCAAAAAAAGACTCTGAATTGTAGAGGCAAATTTTATAGAACATGATAAGAGACTAGTGATAGTGCAATGTTGATGATAAATGTTATAAAAAATTCTGCGTCCAATAATGAAATATTTGATAAAACATTAAAATACCATGAGAGCTCAAAAATAGTTGAGAGAAATTGGATTCTAGTTCATAAATTAGATGAATTGACAAATTTCTATGATTTTTTTTTGGTCAATAAACGACATAGCCTGAGTATTTGTATTATGTCAAAAATTAAAGCTTATTACAAAAGGGCAGACTCCATTCTGTCTTTGAAATTTTATAGCAGACATGGTCTAAGAAAAGGATCAGCTAAAATTAGAACCAAGTATACCTTAAAGGTGATTAACCAAAAGTTTGATAGGACTCATAACTCAACAAGTTTGTAATAAGTTCTACATACATCATAAGAAGCAAAACAAAATTGCCAAAGTAGTTTATAAACTTAAAACTGAAAATTTCATTTGCCCAATACCAATCAAAGGCAAGAGCCTAGATTGGAGCATGGCTAAACTCAATGTTGAGCACGCCCCCTACCTTCCAGTTGACCCCTACCTTTGTCTCTGCCTCTCCATCACCATTTCTCTCTTGGCCATCAATCACTTATTTTCCACCTCGTTCATCCTCACCTACAAGAGAACCATCATGCTCCAATTTTGGTTCAAGGAAACCATTCATTTTGGTAAAAACTATAAACTCGTCCTCTCTATCTTGGTTTTTCAGGTTCATCCCCCAAAAATTTCCATTTCAGGTATCTGTATGCCATTTCTACAAAGGCCCTATGTTGCATAAGACTCAGGCCATGAATCTCGAAGAGATGCAAGAATTAACCCTTGGGTATTCCTTCCTTTGTAGGTGACCGTGACCCAAGATTAATTTAACCATCATAATGATCATCGATTCTCTGCTATGGAGAGGTCTTTTAGCTTTTGATCAAAAAATTATTTGAAAGAGACTTGACGGGATGAGAAAGTAAGGGAGACTAGAGTGTTTGGTCCGAAGCATGAAATAGGGTCTGAGAATGCCCTTACTATGAAACCAAAAGGATCAGCCATGATTAAAGTGTGATGGAGGGAAATATACTCACTCATAAGAAATGAAAGTCAAGATTAAAGGGGAGTAGCTTGAGGAAGAAAGAACAAAAATATTAAGCCCAGATTTAGAATAGTACCATGATAAGAACAACTTTCATAAATAAATGTACCAGACATTCTCTCTCCTTTCTGTTATCTTTTAGGAGAGTTTCCTTCATTAACTAGGCATGTGAGAAAAGGAGGCACTTGTTCATTTTCCCAAGATTTGGTTTTAAGAAGAAATCCCCAGAATCGTGCCACGATGTCAGTTCAAGCTCCTCAAACTTTAAAGGACACCTCCTTTCCATCTTTCAAGAATTTTTACTAGATTGCGATGACCTTATCAAATCTCCTTTGAACACGCCACCACCAAACCATTTAATGATTTTTGACAGAGTAGCCGACCAAATGATCTGGTATCTCATGTTTTAACTAAAGATACTCCAAAATTTAGCAGATGTCTCAGCATTTGGCCGGATCCTCCAAAATTTAGTAGATGTCTCACCATTTGGCTAGTACTAAAATTTAAGAAAATGCCAATTTGGCGAAAAGAAACTTCAGACTCCAGCTTAGCTACTCCAACTTAACTTTTGTGTTGGCGGTGTTGGCAATTGACACTCAATTGGTTGGTTTCAATATGTTGTCATTTATGGCAACATGGAAACTTGTTTCGGCTTCATATTTTGGTTCAGTTGTGTACCGACAGGAACTTCACAGACACTTCATTGGCACCAATAGGTTGGATAGATTTATTTGGTTACTGGCAATGCAAGCCGACATGGTTTAGAATTAGGTTATGGGTGTTGAAGGCCAAAATCATTTGGATCCAGCATTGAGAATTGTTTTTGATATTCATGTTTTATGTTATCTAGCTGACATGCATATTCATATTGTAAATATCTTTGTAAAGCCGACATAAGGCATGATGAATTGTAAAGGGTATATAAGTTAGTTGGTTAGATCATTTTGAGATGGATGGATAGGTGAATAGGATAATATTATGTAATGTGAAATATATGAGAGAGATCATGTATGTGAGGATATTTATGTAAAGGGGTATTCGGGTAAAGGGTTTAGGGTTTCAGACCAGAACAGACAGAGCTTAACCGAAACTGTATTCAGGAATAAAAGATTCTATCTTTGTAGTTCAATAATTTCTCTAGATTGTAGTTTGGATTTGTATCTAGTCAATGAGACTCCTTTTGTGATTGAGCAGTGTGCTCTAGGCTGTAAGCCTTCCTACAAGTGCAAGCCCCTATATTTTGTAATATATCTTCATAGAGCTAATGAATTGATATTGTGGGTCACAAATCCCACCGTAGTTTTTCCTCTTTGATGTTTTCCACGCATAAGTCTATGTGTTATGATATTCATTTGTGTGATTGGCTTATTGGTTGCTTTACTTCTTTCAATTCTATATGTACCGGTATACCAATTGGTGTATACATGCTTTAATAAGGTTAAAATTAATCATTTTTGTAGAACACTGATTCACCCCCCCTTCTTAGTGTTCTTGGATTCCAACAATTAGTATCAGAACCTTGTGCATCGAAGGAAGTTTAACAGTTTGAGGAAGATCCTGAATCTGGAATCCATGGATATGAGTTTGGAGAAGCAACTTGAGGTGGTACTTGAATATTATGATGCTGAAAGGATGAAGACTTGAAGCTACAATATGAATTGAATTTTGGTCAAGAATTCATTCTTGTCCTACAGGAGAAGCTGCCATTTGTTTAGGCTAAGAGGAAGGAACTTTTGCAGAATAAGGATAATGATGACAAAGATGCACTTAATGAAAGATGTCTAAAGCTGAGTTAGGAGAACATGGTCATGAGAAATGAAATGCAAGCTATAACTATGAGGATGTCTAAGGAAATTGAAGACCAAAAGAATAAAGAAGAAAATCTTCCTGTGTCTCTAAAGAACAAATTTTGAAGAATGTGGTAGGTTGGTTCATGAGAATGATAAATTGAGAACTGATTTAGTACAATCCCAGAGTAATGAACAAGAGCTTGAGAGACAAATGACAATTCCGAGAGATAATCTGGCTATTGCAAGTGAGTATAAAGAAAAATTCAAGATTAGTTCAGCACAACTAGATGAGTTATTGCTTAACCCAGGAAAGATTAATGGAGAAAAGAAAGGGACTTTCCAGTATGGTAACCTAATTGTCCGTTTAACGCTAGTTTTCATCAATGAGACTCCCGATTTTGGGAAGAGAAAATGGGCATTTGATATCTCGATAGGGAGGCCATTAAAACAGTCTATTGCTACATTGGGTAGTCAGAGAGATGATAAATTATGGGGTTACTTTAAGGGTGAACTCACAATAATGGTTCCCACTTTTTTGCCACTTTTGACACTGAGATGTACATTTTTAAAATAATCTTCAACTTCCGAGAACTATAACTTTTAAACTATTAAAAATTTGAAGATGATGTAAATTAGTGATTTCTAGCATTTTGTTTGTAGATTCTATATACATTTTTTTCAATTTTTTTTGAAAGATTTTTAAAAAAAATTTCCATCTCCCTCGAAAAGTAGTTTTTTACAACAAACTACATTTTTTAAGAGTGATGTGCCTTCCGTAACGCATAACTTTTTTTCTATAAATGATAAAAACTCAATTCTTTCGAATTTTGGTTTGTAACATCAATATCCAGGGCATGCATTTGGTTTTATAGTGATATGTTCAATATTTTTCATTTTATAAAGTTTTGAAGTCCGACTAGTCATAATTCAAACATAGGTTTACGTTTGAACACATAACTTGTTCTATATTAATCGAAATTCAATTTTTTTTTTTTTGTTAGAAAGAAGACATCAATACCAAGGGCATAGATATTTTTCAAATTTTTTTTGAATTAGTTTCTTATTTTTCCCAATGCGTTGAACAGAGAAGTTCATATTCGTTTAAAAACCAACTTTTAATAAAATTAAAAAATCAAGAACATAATAAATTCAAAATATAACAAAATTATATCCGTTGGAAAGCTTGTTTCGAGTACTACCATCTAATATTTTTGGGTTATGAAGATTATTTCATTCGTGTACTGAACCAGAGCTCCGAAGTCATTAATTCTTCAGAACTCTGAAATTTTTTGGGAGAAACTTCCAATTTTGGGGTTTCGATCGAACACATGTTCGATCGGATTGGGTTCGCTCGAACCAAAGTGGGTTCGAGCGAACCCACATTCGCTCGAACCCCCGAGCGAAATTTCGGCACGCATTTTTTGGTAACTGCCATGTTCGAGCGAACCCAACAATTTTTAACTGTCGGCTTTCGTTCGAACACGGGCCGACGCATTTTTTTTTTTTTTTTTCATTTGTGGAATCGTATAAATATCTATAATTTTTTTTCTCTTTTTATCACTCAAATGATTAAAATAATTCGCACTTTTGGATGAGAGAAGATATTTGAAATTTATTTTGAAAGCGAATAATTTGAAGGTTTTTTGTAAAAGCATGGGGAACAAGAAGAGAAGGCAAAATAAGACTGCAAGGAATTATTCTCCCGAAACGGAAGAAAGATATTGAGAACAAAGAAGACAAAGATATCATGATGCAAGTATGTATTTTTAATTTTATTTCTATTTAATTTAATATGTATTACGTATCAATTAATTAGAATTCAATATTTTTTATCTAATATTTTTAATAGGATTAAAAATAATTTTGTTTTAATTGGAAAACATAATTAATTTGAGATAATACATGTGTATTTGCAAATTTCAATTTCCATCAACTTGCTTGTTGTGTAATTGCATTTTTCTCCTATATAATTAAGTTCATTTATAATAGATAAGACCTATTATGTCGTAATTTTTAGGTTCTAAATTATATATATTGAATATTTAATCTACATGTACAAGTAATTTCATGTGATAGGTCCTTTAATATCACATAATATATTTGTCTTAAGGGTAGTTAAGCATATTAATTTTGTGAAATGTTTTTTCAAATGTGGTCATATTGATTTTAATAATAAGGCCTATTAGGACTATTACATTGATTATAGTTCTTAAATGTGACATAAATTTATAACAAAGAAGATATTTAATTTAATATGTATTACGTATCAATTAATTAGAATTCAATATTTTTTATCTAATATTTTTAATAGGATTAAAAATAATTTTGTTTTAATTGGAAAACATAATTAATTTGAGATAATACATGTGTATTTGCAAATTTCAATTTCCATCAACTTGCTTGTTGTGTAATTGCATTTTTCTCCTATTAAACATGTTGAATAATTTAGGTGAACTATTTATATTCAACTTCACGTACATGCAAAAACATTTCAGATTAGGAGGTCTATTATGCAATAATAGGTCTTAAATATACTCACATGTGACAAATTATAGTCCACTTACATTATGGTCCATAACAAATTAATATGAGGTCACCTAAGTTATCGTATGCATGCATCAAAATATTTGTACTTTTAATTTTCAAAATTGGAATTTCTAATTTATCAAAATTTTATTTTATGTGTTAAATTAGTGCTCAAAATTAGAGATTGAACTTTAATCCTAACCTGAGAACAAATTGAACTTTAAACCTAAACAAGTAATTTAATTAGAGTTATAACAATAAGGTCTTAAAAAAGTATTTAAATTTAATAAACCAAATTGAATGGGCTTTAATTTTAACATGTAAAGCTTTAAGCCAAATTCACCCCTATTCTTAATCCTAATTGAATAATCTCTGATTAATTCAAGAACCTTACACAAACTCTTAAATTATGTGCAGAACGGGCAAATGAACCTGTTGAAGAACACAATATAGTTGATGAACATAGGGAGGAGATTGTCCAAGTTGAACCAATGGAGACCTTTGAAGGAGAGGGGTCAGGCTCCTTACCTCCTACCACTGATATGGATGAGCATATTGTGGATCTAGCTAAACAGGTGAAGAGAAATATTTCTTATAAAAATTTAGATCATTTACTTGAAATGGATGTGGATGAGTTGAAACGTCTCAGTGAAGAACCTAGACATACTAAAAGGAGGTCAATGAATAAAAGTGCAAAAGAAATAATGTCGCATTTCAACAATCTTGATACTACACTAGAAAAAGCTCAATTGTTATCAATTGTACTTACTCATAAAGACTTAATAGATCCAATGAAATTGTTGGGTATAGATACAACAAATCAAAAGAGGAAATATTCTCAGCTACAAAAATCTATTGTTGATAATGTTAAGAAAGGTTTGGTGAACATTGGTAAAAAATCTCGAAAACTAGATAAGACCATTTCAAGAAGAGTGATGTTGACATCTTTAGTAAATGAAAGATTGCCTCAAAAAAGACAAATCTCTTCACTGTCATCTGAGTTTGGTTTTAGTAGAAGGACAATATCTAAATATGTTAAAAGGAGAAAGATTTTGGATGATACTACCTCAGAAGGGAATTGGGCAATTATGTGTAGAGCTCCTCGTTCTGATAGAATTGAAGATGTTGTTAGGAACTTTGTGACAAGTTTTTGGAATGATAATACTCGCCCTTCATCAAATAGTAGAGATGTTATCAAGCAAAGGATTGGTCCTGATCGTTATGATCTCCATGTAAAACATTGGCTAGACACAACAAAACATGAATTGTATGTATTGTTTACTAAAACAAACCCTCATATAAAGATTGGACAAACCATGTTTGAACGGTTAAGGCCATATTATGTGAAGTTAAACAAAGTTTTCGAAACTTGTTGTTGTCGTTATCACATCGAATTTGACTTGTACTATCAGGTGTTTCGAAAGATTAGAGAAGATAATGATGGTTATGAAAATGCTCCTCCTAAACGAACAAGTCAATTTATAGCATCCATCTTATGTGATAAATCTAATGATAATGCAACCGGTCAAATAAATTGCATAAGAGGAATTTGTGGAACATGCGGGGACTTGGCTAAATTGCCTTTGAGAGATGAAGATACTGACATGAGGAAGATGGTAAATTGCAAGAGTTATAAGTACAAAAAAATTGAAACAAAATTTGGAAAGGAATCTACAAGACTAGATTATGTAGAAGAAGAAATACCTATTGGAACATTTATGGAAAATTTTCGTAAGTTGATAAAACCATACATATGCCATGGTTTTTTTGCCAAGTGGCAAGCAGAACAATTTAAAAGATTAAGAGACACTTTCCCACTTGGAACTATTTTATCTGTAGTTGACTTCGCAGAGAATTACTCTTTTGTGCATCAAAAAGAGATTCAATCAGAGTATTATTTTTCAAAGCAAATCACTATTTTCGTGCATGTGTGTTATCGACATGCACATATGAATTTAGATGGTGTTGATAGTACATTTGAAAATCGTGTCATTAAGAAAGAGTACCACTTCTATATCAGTGATGATAAGGAGCATGACACACTTTTTGTACAACATTGCTTTAAGAAGTTTTTTGAATATTTGAAAGATAGAGGCATAACAATAGTTAAACATTTTGTTTGGTCTGATGGATGTGCGGCACAATTCAAATCTTCGAGGCCATTTTATGCACTATGTAGATATCATCGAAATGACAAAATACCACATGTTTGGAGTTTTTTTGAGAGTGGTCATGGAAAGGGTGAACATGGTGGTGCAGGAGCTTGTATCAAACGTGCTATAAGAAAGCATCAAATAAAGTACACAGGAGAACGTATAGAAAATGCACATGATGTTGTTGAATGGTGTAAGAAACACTTTGAACAACCTAATTATCCTGGGGAATCATCATCAAGAACATATAAGCCCATTCCATATAGAGTGTTTTGGGAGATAACCGGTACGTGTTCTCTTTTAGTATTTTATTCTATTTTTTTTTAATTTAACAACTTGATCTACATGTATGTATTCTTGTACACATGTACATTTTACAGATGTGGATAGAAAATCAATGCATGGATGCAAGAGTGTGGAGAGGACAAGATCTTTGCATTGTGTCATGAGTACAGATAATCGCCCATGGACATTATACACTAGAGATTATTCATGTTTTTGTTCTGAATGCATTTTCGAAAACTATGTTGATTGCAAGAACCAAGAGCTTGGATATGTTAGTGAATGGAAAATGGTGCCACTAGATGTTTCTGACACATACGAGGATTCAAATGAGGATGAAAACTTTGAAGACATTCCTTTGATTTCTGGTGATTACGATCATATTTCAGGATTGATTAAAAAAGGTATGTATGTACATGACGTACACATGTAAACATTTCCTTAAAAATGACATATAACTTAGAATTTATTTAAATTGTGTCAAATTGCAGGAGATATTTTTGCAGTCATAGCAGAAGATGGAAATATAGAAGGTGTTAGTTATTATTTATTGCGTTGCACAGAAGAGAGAAAGAAGTTATCAAAATCTGAGATGAGTGATGGAATGTCATTTCCCACAGGTTTGAGTTCTGATTTGAATATGTACATACATACAAATCGCTTGTGTGAATTTTTTTAATTTCTCATGTTTCTTATATACATGTACATGCAGGATCAGTTGTAGTGCAAGGGACATATTTCAAACAAGTTAAAATTGTTCAACATGGGATTCATTTCACTGAATACCAAATTGATAACAAGGTATATCAGTATAGTCACTTGGTCATTGCTGTTGGCCTAATTCTTCAAACAGTTCCACGTCGAGGGCGGACTCAAAAGTGGAGACTAGATAGTGAAGATCATGACAAAATATTAAGTGTTATTGAAGAGCGTTGTGAACCACTTGATGTGGTATGAACTATATATACATAATTTAGTAATCCACTTGAATTGAATTTTAATGTAAAAGTTCAATCTATAAATTCTAGATCTCAAGTAACTTGTTTTGAAACTATTTAGGATAAATATTTTTTTAAGTTTATTTATACATTATATCAAATTAGGATGTATTTAAATGTGCACGTGTTTAATTGTATGTAATTGTATTTGTATTTAATTAAAAAATGCATATTTAAATTAGAATACATAATATGTACATTTGTAAAATTGATATATTTAATATGGAATTAGGACATGTACATGTTGTGAACTATTTAACTACAATATACATACCTAGAAGCTCACATACCTACAAATATACATACCTATGTAATATACATGTACTGGATGTGAACTATTCAATACATGACCTATCTTAGTTTAGTTTGTTCATTTCATACATACTCTTTTGTTTGAAAATCAAACATTTATAATTGAATACATTTAAATCAAGTTTGTTTGAAAATCAAACATGTATTTAAATCTAATCTAATCAAACATGTATAAATCTAATATAATCAAACATGTATAATAGATGATCAAACACAAACCAGGTATACAGAATAATCTAGAGTCTAAATAAGTCGTTGTACATGCATGAAATATACAATCTAATCAAACATGAATTTAAATCTAATCTTTAATCAAACATGTGTATAAATCTAATATAATCAAACATGTATAATAGATCAATCAAACACAAACCAGGTATAAAGTATAATCTAGAGTCTAAACAAGTCATTGTACATGCATGAAATATACAATCTAATCTTGAACATGAATTTAAATCTAATCTTTAATCAAACATGTGTATAAATCTAATATAATCAAACATGTATAATAGATCTTGATCAAACACAAACCAGGTATAAAGTATAATGTAGAGTCTAAACAAGTCGTTGTACACATGCATGAAATATACAATCTAATCAATCATGTATTTAAATCTAATTTAATCAAACATCATGTACATAAATCTAGAATATAATCAAACATGTGTATAAATATAATATAATCAAACATGTATAAAACTTATAACATGTATAATCTATAGTCTAAACTCCATGTATAAAGTATAATCTAGCTCTAGTCAAACACAAACCAGGTATAAAGTATAATCTAGAGTCTAAACTCCATGTATAAAGTATAAAGTATAATCCAGAGTCAAACATAAACCAGGTATAAAGTATAATCTAGAGTCTAAACTCCATGTACGTGCATGAATATATATATAATATGAAAGTATATAAAAAGATAAATGTAAATGAGCTATAAAGTCTGGAGCAAATCAACACTGGGGATCATCATGTCGGCTACGAACTGAGCGACCATCTGAGGGGGAGTCCTGCAAAAGTAGAATTTATTTAAATATTAAATATAATATATATAGATCTCTCTAGACGTGCATGTACATCAAATATATATATACCAAAAACCATAACTAACCTGTACACTAATGTCAGCATCTAAAGAATCTCTCCTACGCACATGCTCAGAGCTCAAGGAAGGAGTGACATGAGCTAACTGTCAATTTAAGGATTAGTCCACAATCAATTTAAATGATCTACAAATTAAAACTTAGAAAGTTCTAGATTATTTAAATTAAACATGAGATCTATATATATATATAGATTTATTAGGTACAAATTTGCAATGTAAGTATACATATCTTCTAAAATTTTAAACGCACATGTACATGTACATACCTGTGTATCACCTGGAGTAGGCTGTATAGTAGACTGATCCTGTCCCGTAATCATATCAACAACATCACTCATGCCAGTATATCTCTCTCTAGCTGTACGTATCACTGAGGAGTGCAAGGGGCTAACTAGATGAGTGGGCATCGTGGATGAAGTGTCTGACTGTAGTAGCATGTCCATAGATCCAGTATGGCTCAAATCTCTCAGCTGATCCTCAAATGAGTCCAAACCCTCATCTGTGATATGTACTTGATCAGCTCGTATCTCCTCACATGAATCCAACCGGCCCTCATCTGTGATATGGAGCTCATCAGCTCGTAGCTCCTCCTCTGTAGCAACAGAGTGATCTGTAGGTGGGTCAGTGCCTGGAGCATGCGTAGAGTGATGAGAATGTTGTGACTGCCTCGGGGT
Organism: Cryptomeria japonica; assembly: GCF_030272615.1. Lineage (NCBI taxonomy): Eukaryota > Viridiplantae > Streptophyta > Pinopsida > Cupressales > Cupressaceae > Cryptomeria > Cryptomeria japonica. The sequence goes on along the minus strand of NC_081407.1, from coordinate 682,693,024 downwards.
ATGCATCGATGCCGCTGTAGCCTGAACATCTCTGAGAATCTCCTCTCTAACATCACCCAATGGTATCCCAAGTCGAGATGAAATAAAACTATAAGCATGTAGTAGGTCCTCGACTAAATACTGCGACATCTGTACATGTCTACTACCTCCGACTATAGCTGCTACCTCATCTGGGGAGGGGATGCCAGCAGAAATATACCGATCATCTGAATCTGAAGCCCCCCCATGACTAGAAGATGCATGATCTATGGATGATTGCGAACGTGGTCGAGTCATCATATATCTGCCCACCCTGTCAGAAGATATGGTGGCTGCTGCTGATGCAATATGTCCAATCCTATCAATTGCTTCTCTCTGAGAAGCAATCACAACGTGATCTGCTATGGGTGCCATGGCTGGGACTACTGTAGGAAATCTCTGGCCAACAAGGTCCCTGTGTCTAGGCGGAGCTCTATCACGCCTACGGTATGCATCTCTATCAGCAATCCTGCCCCTCCCCTGTCCATAATATCCCGGAATATCAAGGTAGTTTGGTTTCATCTGACAATGAACCTCAGCAAATACCTGCTGTGCAAAGTATAATGGAATCTGGTCGTTATTAGGATAATGACCATGGGCTGCTAAGAATCGTGGGTAAATCAGTGACGCAACCTGTGGGTCAATACATCTGGTAACCTGATATCCCGTCACCTTACTCTTCTCCTGATATTGTGGGAAGCATCTCTCCTTGATGGTCTCCTTCGAGACCACCCCCACCACATCAGCAAAAGAATGAGGACCCCTCACCTCACTCCTCAACTGTCTATATATATCCTCTATAACCTTAGGTGAGAATGAGGTATGAGATACTAAGCGATCCCTCAATGTCTGCAAACTGTCAAAAATGGACGTGCACGTACTCTTGTACACGCCATCAGTACGAGGGTCATCTAGTATGGCCCTCAACCTATGCAGCTCTCGATCACTATAATGAAAAATAGTGGCAATATCGGGCAAGGGGGGATCCTGCTGTGGAGGATCCTGCTGTGGTGGCTCCTGATGTGGAGCCTGCGCAGGTGGATCCTGATCAGGAGCCTGTGAAGGTGGATCCTGATCAGGAGCCTGCAAAGGTGGATCCTGATCAGGAGCCTGCGAAGGTATATCCTGGGATGCCATCTATCTAGGTACATGTCATAAAGTTAAAATAAATACGTAAGCAGAGAGAGAGAGATCATTTTCATGAGAGAGAGAGAGAGAGATCATTTTCATGAGAGAGAGAGAGAGAGAGATTATATACATATAAATATTCATGACAGAGAGAGAGAGATCATTTTCATTTTCAAAAAATACATGTAAAAATTTCAAATATTTCAGTGAGAGAGAGAGAGAGTTCATATATTTCAGATCTAGAGATAACATATATTTCAAAGAGATAGAGAGATCTAATGTACATGTACATATTTAAATCTTTGACATACATAAAAAATTCAAGAATAGAGAGATCTAACACGTCATATGTATGTTAGGACACTATATGATCCTAAGGGGAATGTCATATGTATAGTAGGATGTTATAAGTGGTCATACGTGGGTCTAACCACATATGACCCCTTAGGACACTATATGATCCTAAGGGGAATGTCATATGTACAGTAGGATGTTATAAGGGGTCATATGTGGGTCTAACCACATATGACCCCTTAGGACACTATATGATCCTAAGGGGAATGTCATATGTACAGTAGGATGTTATAAGGGGGTCACGCATGTGTTAATGCATGTTGACCCCTTAGGACCACATACGACCCCTTAAGATAGTATGTGATGGACTAAGGGGTATGTCGTTCACACTAGGATTCTATAAGGGGTCACGCATGTGTTAATGCATGCGTGAGCCCTTAGGACCACATATTCAACCCCTTAGGACACATAGGAAATGTCATATGTACAGTAGGATGTTATTAGGGGTCATACATGTGACCTACTAAGGGGTCACGTATGTGTCAATGCATGCGTGGCCCCTAGGACCACATACGACCCTTAAGACGCTATGTGATGAACTAAAGGGTATGTCGTTCACACTAGGATTTTACAAGGGGTCATATGTGGTTATAGGATTTTATAAGGGGTCATATGTGGGTCTAACCACATATGACCCCTTAGGACACTATATGATCCTAAGGGGAATGTCATATGTACAGTAGGATGTTATAAGGGGTCATATGTGACCTACTAAGGGGTCACACATGTGTTAATGCATGCGTGACCCCTTAGGACAACATAGGACCCCTTAAGACACTATGTGATGGACTAAGGGGTATGTCGTTCACACTAGGATTTTATAAGGGGTCATATGCAGTTCTAAGGGGTCATGCATATGTTATAACAAATGCATGACCCCTCAGAACCACATATGACCCCTTATGACACTATGTGATCCTAAGGGGAATGTCATATGTATAGTAGGATGTTATAAGGGGTCCTATGTGACCTACTAAGGTGTCACGCATGTGTCAATGCATGCATGGCCCCTTAGGACCACATATGACCCCTTAAGACACTATGTGATGGGCTAAGGGGTATGTCGTTCACACTAGGATTTTATAAGGGGTCATATGTGGTTATAGGATTTTATAAGGGGTCATATGTGGGTCTAACCACATATGACCCCTTAGGACACTATATGATCCTAAGGGGAATGTCATATGTACAGTAGGATGTTATAAGGGGGTCACGCATGTGTTAATGCATGTTGACCCCTTAGGACCACATACGACCCCTTAAGATAGTATGTGATGGACTAAGGGGTATGTCGTTCACACTAGGATTCTATAAGGGGTCACGCATGTGTTAATGCATGCGTGAGCCCTTAGGACCACATATTCAACCCCTTAGGACACATAGGAAATGTCATATGTACAGTAGGATGTTATTAGGGGTCATACATGTGACCTACTAAGGGGTCACGTATGTGTCAATGCATGCGTGGCCCCTAGGACCACATACGACCCTTAAGACGCTATGTGATGAACTAAAGGGTATGTCGTTCACACTAGGATTTTACAAGGGGTCATATGTGGTTATAGGATTTTATAAGGGGTCATATGTGGGTCTAACCACATATGACCCCTTAGGACACTATATGATCCTAAGGGGAATGTCATATGTACAGTAGGATGTTATAAGGGGTCATATGTGACCTACTAAGGGGTCACACATGTGTTAATGCATGCGTGACCCCTTAGGACAACATAGGACCCCTTAAGACACTATGTGATGGACTAAGGGGTATGTCGTTCACACTAGGATTTTATAAGGGGTCATATGCAGTTCTAAGGGGTCATGCATATGTTATAACAAATGCATGACCCCTCAGAACCACATATGACCCCTTATGACACTATGTGATCCTAAGGGGAATGTCATATGTATAGTAGGATGTTATAAGGGGTCCTATGTGACCTACTAAGGTGTCACGCATGTGTTAAAGCATGCGTGACCCCTTAGGACCACATACGACCCCTTAAGACGCTATGTGATGGGTTTTGGGATATGTCGTTCACACTAAGATTGATTTTATAAAGGGTCATATGCGATTTTAATGGGTCACGTATGTGTTAAGACACTATTTGATGGACTAAGGGGTATGTCATTCACCCTACAATTTTATAAGGGGTCATATGCAATTCTAAGGGGTCCCGCATGTGTTATAACACGTGTGACACCTTAGAACCACGTATGACCTCTTAGGACACTAGATGTGATCCTAAAGGGAATGTCATACATGTACACTATTATATTATATGTGATCCTCTATGACCTCCTAAGAGAACGTATAGTGTCATATGTGGTCTCAAGGGGTCATGTTGTGCGTGTAATAGGATGTGAAAATAGGTCACATTGTAGAGGAAATTTATTTTGTCTAATTTGTTTAAATTTGGTATCTAAATTTTCTAATGTTTATTTAAATTAATTTTTTTAACGTTTTTCTTTTTTTGCTAATGTTTTTCTAAGATCTGATTTACTACAGGGTAGTTTTCTATGTTTTTCATAACAATTTTTTAAAATGTTGAAAAAAATATACATCTAGATACAATTACGTAATTTTAAAAACAAATTTACACATTTCAATCAAAATATTAAATTATCAAACATTTTTCTAAAATAATGAAAAACAATAAATTATCAAACATTTTTCTAAAATGTTCAAAACCAATAACTATATATAATTATTTAATTAAAAAATTAAATTAACAAATAAATTATTTACAAATTTAATAAAAAAAGACATTATTAAACCAAACAAAGGGTTATTTTGTGCACCTGATATAACAAGGGTCGAAAACTGAAATAAGAAAGATGCTAACTGCTGCAGACAATGCTCGATGACGTGATGCTGACGACTGGTTCGATCTAACCCCCACCAGACAGAAAAAGTCAAATGTAACAATGACCTTTTAACTGTCATTTTCGATATTTATAAAATTTTAAAAAAAACCCTAACTGCCAAGGGTTCGAGCGAACGGGGGGTTCGAGCGAACCCATTAAATATCGATATTTTAATGGGTTCGCTCGAACCACCGTGTTCGCTCGAACCCTGCTGAACCGTTTGGTTCGCTCGGACTCCCAGGGGTAGTCCGAGCGAACATTGTCAAATCCGAAATTCCCACTTTCGCCAAATTCTTTCGTTGGCAAAAGTGGGAACCAGTTTTGTGAATTCACCCTTAAAGCATTTCAAAAGGCTATGAATTCTAGGATGAGGGTTCCTAAGCACATTGTTGAGAAGTACTCAACCAACATATGCTTCATGGTTAAGAAAGATGAAACTTTGATGGAAGTTATAAAACCCCGAAAGATTTGGATTGAGGAAATGGGTTATGAATTTGATGCACAGATTCTTGATTCTTATGCACAAATGCTAATTGAAGCCCCTATTGATGAAACTGTCTAAACCTTTGACACTGCTAAATAGAAGAAGCAAGAGGTTTAAACTGAGCTCAACTGGAAGAAGAGAGAGAAGCAGGAAGGAAAGGCAAGTAAGTTTGTTGAGAAAGTTTCACAGGATATTAAAGCGTTGATTGATGTTGTTCCGGAGAAAGGCAGGAAAAGGAATGAACCAAAAATACTCATTGAGCCTATTGTAGCAGAGTCTACATTTGATGATGACACACCCTTGGCATTCAAAAGGGGGCTAAGAAGCAACTGGTTAGGAGAGTTACTATCCGAGTACCGGCACAAAAGAAAGCACCAAAAGAAACACCTTCAACCCCATCCGGTATTGGAAGGAGGAAGAAGAAGGATGACATTGATCTGGCAATTGAATCTGGTAATGTAACTATCATTCCACCAAAGATTTGTGCAGAGTTAGTTGATGAAATTAATAAATATGGTATGTTAAAGAATGTACAGTTTTATTATGAACATTTAGGTAACGATGAACAAAGAGAAGTAGAGGAAGATTTTGTTGTATTTGGATATTTATAAGAAATCCTTGTTAGAAATTGAAAACCAAATACTGACATAGTTGTATGATATGTTAGATGCTAGGAGATTATCAGCAATGCAAGAGGACAAGCATATAAAGATTCAAGAGTTGTTATCTGTTTGCATTTCTATTGCTTTAGAGGGAATGGACAAGACACTTGAAGTTATAGATAGGAAAATCTTTAACAAGAAGCATAGAATAATCAGTCTTATGTTAGGAAGGGTAAATGAGATAATCAAGGAGATCCACAAGGAATGGGTTAATTTATTTGAAGAGAACCGTGGTTTTTATACTTCACTCCCAATTTTGAAAAACATTAAGATAGAGGAAATTAAGCCCCTGGTAGATACAAATGTATAGGAAAATGTTGAGATACCAGTAAATACTATCTTAATGTTTTTCAAAATTGGGGTTGAAGGGAAGGGTAAAGGTATTATGGCTACTTGACCCCCAATTTTGAAAAACATTAAGATAGTGGAAATTAAGCCCCCGGTAGATACAAATGTATAGGAAAATGTTGAGAAACCGGTAAATATAGAGAATGTAAAGGTTGATAATGTACATGCTACTAATATTAAGGACAATAGTCCTCTGGATCAGATTTTACAGGATGAGGATAAAGTTCCTAGGGAGGAACCGACAGCTATTAAAACTGCACCAAGTGTCGAAGCCACTAGTGCAAGCGAGGAAGCTATAAAGGTTAAATCATCAAAGGAGAAGGAAGAGGAATCTGATAGGAAACCGGTAGTGAGTCCATCATTGTTGTTAATTGACACCTCGTAGGTTGAAAAAAAAAGCATAACCAAGATGAGTTCTACTGAACTCATGATGATGGCTACACGGAAAATGATTAAGGAAGGTTTTATGGATAAAGGTGTTATTGATCAGTCTATCACTATTTTGCATAGACTTACTAAATATATAGATAATTCTTTAAGGTAGTGTACAAATATCTATAGAGTGTGTTCTAACATAGGTTTTATCACAGCTGAGACAAATAAAAAATATTAAGGACATTTAGTAGGAGATTACATGTTTAGCCAATTCTCTTGATGGATTGAATTCATTGACTACATCCATTGATGGTCAGATTTTGGTGGAAGCCCAAGATTTTTCTCTTGAGAGGGAAAAAGATAAAATCATTAATTGTACATAAGGAGGAGTGTATAGATATGTTTGGTAAGACCACACATATATGGTTGAAGGGAAGGGTAAAGGTATTATGGCTATTTCACCCCCAATTTTGAAAAACATCAAGATAGTGGAAATTAAGCCCCCGGTAGATAGAAATGTATAGGAAAATGTTGAGATATCGGTAAATACAGAGAGTGTAAAGGTTGATAATGTACAGGCTACTAATGTTGAGGACAACAGTCCTCCAGATCAAATTGTACAGGCTGAGGCTAAATTTCCTAGGGAGGAACCGACAACTATTGAGATTGCACCAAGTGTCGAAGCCACCAGTGCAAGTGAGGAAGCTATAAAGGTTAAATCATCAGAGGAGAAGGAAGAGGAATCTGATAGAGAACCGGTAGTGAGTCCATCATTGTTGTTAATTGACACGTCGTAGGTTGAAAAGAAAAGCATAAGATGAGTTCTACTGAACTCATGATGATAGCTACATGGAAAATGATCCAGGAAGGTTCTATGGATAAAGGTGTTATTGATCAGTCTATCACTATTTTGCATAGACTTGTCCAAGAGTGTAAATTTGGCAATGAAGTGAGCCTGCTCGACAAGCTTAAGATAATCACTTAACACATTTCAAAGGATTTTTAGTCCTTGTAGCAGATATCAAACTAACAAGCACTAGAGAGATTCACACGAGCAAAGAAAGCTACATTTGATCAAATGATTGAGTCTGAAAGCAAGTAAATCAATGATAAGTTGAAATTGATAGATAATTCTTTAAGGCAATGTACAAATATCTATAGAGTATGTTGTAACATAGGTTTTATCACAACTGAGACAAATAAAAAGATTAAGGACATTTAGGAGGAGATTACAGGTTCAACCAATTCTCTTGATGGATTGAATTTATTGACTACATCCATTGATGGTCAAATTTTGGTTTTGGAAGCCCAAGATTTTTCTCTTGAGAGGGAAAAAGACAAAATCATTAAGTATACATAAGAAGGAGTGTATAGATATGGTTGGTAAGCCAAAAGTTTTAGAGGATTGGTGAGTCCCCAGTTGGATTCATTAAGTGTACATAAGGAGTGTATAGATATGATTGGTAAGCCCACACTGATAGAGTTAAATGAGAAAGAGTCATTTGCCCATATGCTACAAGGACTTTTATCTATTTCCGACACTTTCAAATCTGGTTGGGATACTTATTTAGAGATTTTGGAGAAGGCCTATCTAGAAATTTTCAAATATATTCAGCTCCGGTAAGGTATTTTTGGGATATTCTTTGTACAGTCTTTCATTTTTCGTCTCGATTTTTGGTATTCTTTTTAGAATTTTAGATGGCCCATTGATGTCAAAGGGGGAGAGATATTGATGTGAAAAAGAAAAAGAGGTAGAAAAATAATAAGAGGCAGTTGTATACTTTAGGGGGAGTATAGGTGGGAAATATTAAGGAGATATGGAGTATTTTGGATATTCAGCTCAGGGGGAGCAGGCTCAGGATGGAATCGACAGTTGGAAACCATGATCATTTTTCACATGAGTGTTTCCATCAATACCAAAGGGGAAGATTGTTGGCAATTGACACTCAATTGGTTGGTTTCAATATGTTGTCATTGATGGCAACATGGAAAATTGTTCCGACTTCGTATTTTGGTTCAGTTGTGTATCGACAAGCACTTCACATACATTTCACTGACACTGCCAGATTGGATAGATTTCTTTGGTTACCAGCAATGCAGACAAACATGGTTTAGAATCAGGTTATCGGTATTAGAGGCCGACATCATTTGGATCTGGCATCGGCAATTGTTTTTTATATTCATGTTTTATGTTATCTAGCCGCCATGTATATTCATATTGTAAATATCTTTGTAAAGCCAACATAAGGCATGATGATTGTAAAGGGTATATAGGTCAGTTGGTTAGATTATTTTGAGATTGATGGATAGGTGAATATGATAATATTATGTAATGCAAAATATACGAGAGAGATCATGTATGTGAGGATATTTATGTAAAGGAGTATTCTAGTAAAGGGTTTAGAGTTTCAAACCGGAACAAACATAGCTTAACTGGAACTGTATTCAGGCATAAAAGATGCTATCTTTGCAGCTCACTCATTTCTTCGGATTGTAGTCTAGATTTGTATGTAGTCAGTGAAGCTCCTTTTGTGATTGAGCAGTGTGCTCTAGGCTATAAGCCTTCTTGCAAGTGCAAGCCCTTATATTTTGTAATATCTCTTCATATGACCAGTGAATTGATATTGTGGGTCACAAATCCCACCGTGGTTTTTCCTCTTTGAGGTTTTCCACGTATAATTATGTGTGTTATGATATTCATTTGTGTGATTGACTTATTGGTTGCTTTATTTCTTTCAATTCTATATGTACTGGTATACCGGTTGGTGTATGCATGCTTTAATAAGGTTAAAATTAATCATTTCGGTAGAACACTTATTCACCACCCCCCTGCCCCCTCTCAGTGTTCTTGGATTCCAATAGGCGGGTAGGTGGCTAAGGTAGGGGTCCCATGGGAGGGGCTTAAGCTCTATTTTGAAGGAAGAGGTGGTCCCATGGAGATTTTTTGGGGGGCTACATGATTATTTGGAATATGCTCCTAAAAAATAGAAGCTCCTACTTTTTAGGCTTCCATTTTTAAGTGGGTAAAAATAAGGTGGGGCTAGAAATCGCCCCACCAATTTAGGAATTGTATTTGCCACTTGGCAATCAAAAAAGAGTTGAGATGAGTTTCACCAAACATTTTAGAGGGAAAATAGAAAAAATAAATTATTTCATTTTTCACTGCTGCTCATGGGACCACTAGCTTCCTTCAATTTAGGGGCTTAAATTTTTAAGTAGAATTGTGGTACACATTTCATGGGACCACCCGCTTTAAACAAATTCCTAAAAAATCTCTACAGCACCCGCTCTATTTTTTAGGAAGCCCCCTCCATGGGACCCCAACCTAACTAATGGGATCATTTTATCGTTGCAGACTTTAACGGATCGCTTTGTTCAAATCTATGATATTTTTCACTATCATGACGCGAAATATTTAGTTAATATAGTTTCTCTCAAGAATGGTGAAATAAAATGTATTATAGAAGAGGATAAATTTTTAGGTCTTTCTGGTTCTCAGTGCTTTTTGTTTTTACTTTCCCAATCATTATTAACGTCACACTTCCTGATATCTTCAAGCATTAATTTAATGGTCGATTGCTACACTTAAAACGTGACGGTTCTATTACATTGTATTCATCGCCAGACACATGCAAAATGTAATGGCACCATTTCCTTTTCACCAGTGCTTACTAATAATGGGTTATTATGTACATGGATTCATTGAATGGTTATGCGACTGAAGAACACCTCTGATGTAGTTATTCATATCCAAGAAAAATGATATACGAGCAAGGATAAAACAGAAGGCACTATATGCTCTATTTAGTCAATGATTCTCTGATCTAATCTTTGAACATACTAATTGTAAAGGATGCTGACTATAGTCTTAGCCCATTATCGTATTTGGAAGGTATGTAATGAGTATCTTGTTGGAACTAATTGCTTACCAATGAATCAAAGATTACGTAGGATGGTGTTACCAAAAAAAAATCATATCTGAGCTTTATGATATACACGAGGTATGCAAAAACTTGAGATTATTTGAAAGTCGAATAGAGAAAAATACCCCCAATTCACTAGACTCTTTATAAGAATTATAGCCCAATCAAGAATTATAGCTCTTTTGTTGATATTTGAAAACCCCAAACATAAGATTTCTGAGCTAGAAAGTTAAAAAATACTAGCTGTAAAGATTTCTTTACAGAAGACATTACATGTTAGATATAGCTCACTATGTTACAAGGAAAAGAATATATTTTACCTTCATTTCATATTAAAATTTCTTAAATTTTATTCTTAATTTTTGTTTTAAACATGTGAGAATATTTGAAAACTCAATTTAATAAACAAAAATTCAAGAGGTGTATTTAATCCCACTTATACAATTTTTTTTTTAATAGAGATTATTAATATAGAGGAGCCATTAATCTTATTCTCTTCTTCAATCTCACATGACTATGATGAACATTGGGCCAAAAAGAAAAATGGTTTTTAGATGTGTATCAGTGCCACTGAGCTTAAAATAAATTTCCCTGATTCCAGCAAATGGAAAATTAAAAAACTGGAGTTTAATGGAATTGTTCAGTACTATGAAAAAACATAAAATTATATGACAAACTATAAAAGTCTACCATATTAGAAAACCATAATTCATGCCAACAACAGGATTCTCCTCTCCTTGGATGGCCATCTCTGCTCATTGTTCAAACCACATGCTTACTACCCTTACGATGCGGGGAGTTGGTGAAATGTAGAAGTTTTGAAGGGGTTCGCCTCATATATATTTCAGATACGTAAAATGAAATCAAAAATTGTTTAAGCATCAACAATTATGCTCCTAACTGTAAGGAAAGCTACAGTGCGGAAACACTCTCCTAATGCCAATTCGTAGAGGATGTAAGCAACAATATCTATCTACTTCCTAAATTGCAGAATCTCGAGATGACTTAAACAGAAGAATAGAGAACATATAAAAAACATGCACATATACACAAAGATTTTTATCGTGGGAAACCCTTTCAGAAAAAAACCCACACACCAAAAAGCCGAGCGTCTCCCTTGTATTATAGTAAACAAAGTTACATACAATTGACAATGAACTTTTTGCACAGGCTCAGATTGTATTACAATCAACCCGAGTTACTATCACACTCATTTCCTAATGAAACTTGTAGCAGTTTATACACATTGCAATCTGTTATGAAACCTGGTGCTTTAACTGTCATTACACAAAAAACAGTTACTGATAGCCTTGTCACTCGTCCATCCATCTGGCGGTCATCAAACTATGTACGAACACCACCATACGATGGATGCTACACCGCGGTCATTGTACGCCATTGGAATCACAGTACGGGTCAACATTGGCAACTACCAGAACCATCGTATGGGTCAGGATTGGCAACTACCAGAACGACCGTACGCGTCAGCATTAGCAACTAACAGAATCACGGAATCATCATATGTGTCAGCATTGGCATCTACCGGAATCACTGTACAAGTCAGCATTGGCAACTATAGTACGGGTTAACTCAATACATATGAGGCAACAACCGTACGGTATGTAGAAGACAACAACCATACGGTACGTACGAGTCTTCAACAATCTTCCACTTGTCGAGGTACAAACTGATATCCACGGAGTTACTCAACAAGACTAACAAGAGTCAAGAGCTTTAAGCCCCATGGAGCTTGTGCACATTTAAATTTAACCGTGCTCACCGACTTTGTCAATGCATCTGCAACATTCTCCTCAGTGCCAACCTTTTCTAGCTTCACCTTCCTATCTTCAACCATGTCACATACAAAGTGATGTTACACATCAATGTGTTTTGTTCTGGCATGGTAAGTAGGATTCTTCGCCAAACAAATTGCACTTTGGCTGTCACATAAGATAGTGATTTGCCCTGCATCAAAACCAAAATCAGAACACAAGTGCTTAAGCCAAACAACTTCTTGACACGCACGAGTAGATGCCATGTACTCCACCTCAGTTGTAGATAACACAATTACGCTCTGTCATTTTCTCATCCAACTGATGGCACCACCATTCACCATGAACACATATCCACTGGTGGATCTTCTTCTGTCAATGTCCCCTGCCCAATCAGCATCTACATAACTTTGAATGGTAATAGATCTACTTGATCTAGTTGAGTTACCTTGATAGCACAAAGCGTACTGTGTCGTACCCTTCAAATATTTAAGCACTCTTTTCACAACATCCCAATGCAACTTGCCCGGATTTGCCATAAACCGACTTAATATTCCCACTGCTTGGGCAATGTCTGGTCTTGTACTTCCATTGCGTACATGAGGATCCCAACAACACTCGCATAAGGTACCCGCTTCATGTCTTCAACCTCATTCGAAGACTTTGGACTATCATTAATTGACAACTTTGTTCCCTGTAAAACTGGAACTACCTGCTTCTTGCAATTAGTCATATTGAACTGCTCAAGAATATTGGTAATATATTTGCTCTGGCTGAGCCGAAGATTCCTACTAGCCCCGTCTCTCCTGATTTCCATCCCCAGAATAAATTTAGCTGCCCCAAATATTTCATCTCAAATTTCAAGAACAACTATGATTTTAAATCTGAGACCATTCCTTTATTATTGCCTATAAACAACATATCATCTACATATAGTGCAATAATAAGTATCTGATCATCTTCAATTTTATAGTACACACAATGATTTGATTTAGACCTCATAAAAACCAAAGATAAGACATATGAATCGTACTTCTGATACCACATTCTGGGTGATTGTTTCAAACCATCAAGAGACTTCTTAAGCTTACAAACCAAGTGTTCTTTACCTTTCTCCATGAAATACTCCGGTTGGGACATATATATTTCCTCTTCAAGATCACCATGTAGAAAGGTTGTTTTCACATCCATCTGCTCAATTTCAAAATCATGTGCTGCTGCAAGTGACAACATAAATCTAATGGATGTTAGCTTAGTTACATGAGAAAAGATTTCTCCATAGTCAATCCCTTCTTTTTGAGAATGCCCCTTTGCAACCAGTCTTGCCTTGTACTTGTCAATTCTTCCATCTAGACCATACTTCTTCTTAAATACCCACTTACAGCCCACGAACTTTCTACCTTTAGGCAAGGGTACCAGATCCCAGGTTCCATTTTTCTCCAATGACTTCATTTCATCTTTCATGGCTTCCAACCAAGAATCTAAATCTGGCATATTAATTGCTTCATTCACAGTTCTAGGCTCATTAACATCAGTAAGCAAAGCATAGGTGCAATTAACATTTAACATTGAGTAATTAAACCTTTCTGGTGAAAAGTCATACCTATCAGGTTGTCGTCTCTCCTGTGTGGATCTCCTTACTTCCTATGGTGAGTCTTCATGAGGTTCGACATGAGGTTCATGATCATATTCTTCTGAACTTGCAGAACCACTCGATCTCTCCTCATCCTCAGGCATATTTGGATCCTCAGTCTCAAACACATTTGGGGTTTGTAATAAAGGGATTTCAACTGCTTCTTTTCCTTTTTTTACTTTCCCTGGTTGCGGATCTATAGACACAGGTTTCATCTCATGAAAGATAATGTTCCTGCTGTACAACACCTTTTCAATGAGAGGGTTCCACAATTTGTATCCCTTCACACCAAAGCCATAACCAATGAAGATGCATTTCACTGCTTTGTTATCCAATTTTGACCTTCTCACATTAGGTACATGAGCATATGCCTCATAGCCGAAGACACACAAATGTCTGAATGACGGATTCTTACCAGACCATGCTTCCATAGGTGTTTTGTTGACTAGTGCTGCTGTAGGAGAACGATTCAATAAGTAATATGCCGTAGCCACTACTTCAACCCAGAACTTTTGCTCTGAACCAACATTGTTCAACATGCTTCTTGCTCTCTCCATCAAAGATCGATTCAACCTTTCAGCTACTCCATTCTGCTGCAGAGTATAAGGCGTAGTCTTATGCCTCTTAATTCCATGATCTACACAAAATTTATCAAAATCTGCATTGCAAAACTCACCACTGTTATCCATTCTTAAACATTTAATCTTTCTCCCAGTCTGATTTTCTACAAGGCTTTTAAATTCCTTAAACCGACTGAACACTTCTGATTTACTCTTCAAAAAATAAAGGAATGCTCTTCTTGAATAATCATCTATGAATGACACATAATATCTTGATTTGGACAAAGAAGGAACATCCATAGGACCAAATACATCAGAGTGAACATAGTCCAGCAAACCAAAAGACTTTTGAGGACTAGAATAAAACTAAACTCGGCTTTGCTTTCCATATATGCAATGTTCATAGAAATCGAACTCAAGATTACAATCAATTAGCCCCTCAACCAGGTTTTTATTCTTCAAGGTTTTAAAACCTTTCTCGCCAATATGACCAAGTCTATAATACCAGAGCATTGTTTTCTCTACTGGAAAATTAACTTCCATTGAATTCACATCATGTGTTGCCATAGCAGCTTGATTGGACTTTACCGAGACACTATTACAACACACGGGTTTGACATCTAACCTATACAGTGTTCCAATGCGTTCACCCTTAGCTAAAACAATAGAACCCCTAGTCATCTTACAACCATCATGCACAAAAGTTACCTGAACTCCAACATCATTCAGTTTGCTGACCGAGAGTAAGTTCCGAGCCAGACCAGGTATATGAAGTACGCCATCAATTCCCTTTACTCTACCATCGGGGAACTGAATTCTGACTCTTCCCCTTCCAACGATCTCTAGTGTGGAATAACTTGCTAGAAACACCTTTCCTCCATCGTACGGTTCATACTTTGAGAACCACTCTTTATGAGATGTCATGTGGAATGATGGTCCTGAATCGACTAGCCATACATCATCAGATACAGGCATTGCCAAGGCTGCTACAAAGGCATCAACGTCACTCTGAGAAGATTCAGTGTCAAAAGTACATTTCTTCTTCTTCTTTTTCTCCTCTTTGCAATCCTTCCGGATATGACCTTTCTGACCGCAATTCCAACACTTTGCCTTGAACTTCTTTCCAGGAGTAGAGGATCTCTCCTATGACTTTGACTTCGTGTCCTTCTTCTTGCTTTTGTCCTTAGATCTGCCTCAGACAATGAGAGATTCTTTAGCCGCCTTAGAGGATTTCCTTCGCATCTCTTCTAACAAAAGTGTAGAAACTACTTCATCCATTTTAAATTTGGTAGTAGCTCTTCTGATGGCCTTCACAAGGTGATCCCACGAATCAGGCAAAGAACTTAGCAACAACATACAACGCTCCTCATCACTTATGGACACACCAACAGAAGTTAACTGCACAATCACCATATTGAACGCGTTTAGATGATCTGCCACAGACGTTCCTCCATCCATCTTCAAAGAGTACAACTTCTTTCTCAGGAAGAGCTTGTTTACCAAGGATTTGCCTTGATAAATGTCTCCCAACTTCTTCCACAAAGAATGTGCAGTTTTCTCTTCATGGACATTCAACATAACAGAATTTGCAAGGCTCAATATTATCAGCCCTTTGGCCTTTCGATCCACTATATCCCAATCTTCTTGCTTCACGCCTGGAGGCTTGTTGCCAGACACAACGATCCACAGATCTTGGTCAACCAACATGTCTTCAACTTTAAGTTTCCACAACTTAAAGTTTGTGGCATTACACTTTTCAATGTCTATTCTCCCTGACGTGCCAGCCATCTCAATTTGCAGACACAATCGATAACCACTTCGCAAACTCCCACTAAAAACAAATTGACACAAAAAACCAACCCTACCCAACAAGGATAACAACAACTGGCCAAGCTCTGATACCACTTGTAAGAAAAGCTACGGTGCGGAAATGCTCTCCTAATGCCAATTCACAGAGGATGTAAGCAACAATATCTATCTACTTCCTAAATTGCAGAATCTCGATATGACTTAAACAAAAGAATAGAGAACATATAAAAAACATGCACATATACACAAAGATTTTTACCATGGGAAACCCTTTCAGGAAAAAAACCACACACCAAAAAGCCGAGCATCTCCCTTGTATTACAGTAAACAAACTTATATACAATTGACAACGAACTTTTTGCACAGGCTTAGATTGTATTACAATCAACTCGAATTACTATCACACTCATTTCCTAATGAAACTTGTAGCAGTTTATACACACTGCGATCCGTTATGAAACTTGGTGCTTTAACTGTCACTACACAAAAAATAGTTACTGATAGCCTTGTTACTCGTCCATCCATTGGCAGTCATCAAACTATGTACGGACACCACCATACGATGGATGCTACACCACGGTCATCATACGCCATTGGAATCACCGTACGGGTCAGCATTGGTAACTACCGGAATCACAGAATCATCATATGCGTTAGCATTGACATCTACTAGAATCACCGTACACGTCAGCATTGGCAATTACCGTACGGGTTAACTCAATACATACGAGGCAACAACCGTATGGTATGTAGGAGACAACAACTGTACAGTACGTATGGGTCCGTAGTACTTCAACACTAACTTCATCAACATGTAGTCGTATATGGATTATCTTTATCATGTATTATGAATTATCATCAAATATCTATTTTTTCTTAAATGGGTATTACAATTGAGATTTGAAGGTGTGATTCATCATAGAACTTATCAAAATAACATGTCTAGTGTGAAAATGTCCTATAAAGGAAATAAATTTTGAATGAAATGTATTTATAAATGTGGGATTTTAATAAATTCAATTTGTGAATACATTTAGTTTTTATATAAAAACATTTTCTCAAAGTTTAGGAATCTTTTTGGTTACAATTTTAATTTTTTAATTCTAATATTGATCTTTGAATTCGACTATGCACTGTCAAGTTACACTTTCATGAGTCTAGAAGTGATCTCCAAATATAACGATGAACATAAGAATCCTTTAAGAGTTTTGACATAGATAATTTTACTATACAACTAACTTACAATTTTTTTCTTTCTTGTTAGCATTAAATACTTAATATTAAAGGAGAAAAGGAATAGATAATTTAATAGTTGACATTCAGCCAAATAAGTATCTATAGTAAAAATTTAGCTTAGATAGGGAATTAGCATGGAGAATTATGAGTAGAATTTTTTAACAATTTATTTTATGAAAAAGGAGTTGTATTCTATCAAGGCGATGCATAAGCTCAATCATTTTCTATTGTGGGTGTCTTTAAATTGACATTAATAGAGAAGGATAGCTTGTTCAACTTAGATCATCCCTCCCTCCCTTCCTTCTTTACTAACTTCATTCTGAAATATTAGTTTTGAGATATGAGTGTGCTACATATTAGAAAGCCAAATCAAACATTTTTTTATAATGTCCACAAGCTAAAGTGATATAAATGCTTGATGTTTAAATGTATAGCCTGCTAGTAAAGGCTTTATGCAATATAAACTTTTTTAAATCACTTATCTAAATGAGGATTCCTAGAATTCTGGCTAGACTATCTTAACTTTAAAGACCACACAAATTGTATAGCTTTCCAAAGAAGACTCTGAATTGCAGAGGCAAATTTTATAGGGCGTGATAAGAGACTAGTAATAGTGCAATGTTGACGATAAATGTTAACGAAAATTCTGCCTCCAATAATGAAATCTTCAACAAAACGTTGTAAATACCTTGAGAGCTCGGAAATCGTTCAGAATTGGAATCTAGTATATAAATTAGAAGAAATGACAAATTCCAATGATATTTTTCACTATCATGACGCAAAATATATAAATAGATTTTCTCTCAAGAATGGTGAAATAAAATGTATCATAGAAGCGAATAGATTTCTAAGTCTTTCTGGTTCTCATTTCTTTTTGTTTTTAATTTTCTAATCGTTATTTACGTTACACTTCCTGAAATCTTCAAGCATTAATTTAATGGTCGATTGGTACATTGCGTTCATCGCCAGACACATGCAAAATGTAATGGCACCATTTCCTTCTCACCAGTGCTTACTAATAATGGGTTATTATGTACATGCGTTCTTTGAATCCTTATGCGACTGAAGAACGCCTCTAATGTAATTATTCATATCCAAGAAAAATGACATACAAGTAGAGCTAAAATAGAAGCCATTATATATATGGTCTATTTAGTGGTCACCCTTAAACAGCACACACTAAGCGTTGACCGCATAGTGTGGCAGGTGTGGGCCCATTCCCTTTGCCACCATCCATTGCCGTTTGTCCCGTTTCTGTTAGCTAGACCAAAGGCTAGTGCTATTCATTTTCTTTATCATGACGTGTCACGGTATTTGGATTTCACCTAGTTGAATGTCCTTAATTTTAAATCACGTTTTAGTTGATGTAACTCTAGTTCCTTAAATGATAACAATTAAGATATTATACATTTTTAACATACTAATTCATAAAACATAACAAATTCCCTTACTCATATAAAGGGTTTGTTGCAATTGAACACTTGGTTAAACAAATAATTTTGTTGGTCACATCACATGTCAAATTAAAGATAATAAATCCCTAAGGCATGCGAGTTTGTTTTAATTAGATTTACAGAGCCTAATCATCCTTAATTATGCACTATATTGAACTATTTAATAAACTAGTTTAATGAAGCATAAATTTAAGGATGATAGAAACATAATGTGTGCAACTTTGATTTAATTGGGTTTATGATTGAGGGCATATTTATTATGAAAATATTCCTAGTAAGCTCTATAAGCAATCATAGATTGTCTCTAAGTTGATGAAAAATGGCTCTATAAACTTATAATAATAGTAGTGATCAACTATAGTGACTATAACATGTTAATATGTAATGAGTTCTTAAGATATCCCTTTAACTATACAAATAATTTAAATATTCCATAAGAAATAGTGAGAAACCACATGTGAGTGAATTGGAGAAACAAATTATGAACCAATTTTGAGGGTTTGGTAAATCATTAGCATAATCACCATGAATTTGATGAAAAATTTAATTGAGAAATAAACTAGAAATGATTAGAAAAAATTCCAAGAAAATGTGCACAAAAAGGCAAGAAGAATCTTTCTAATTTGAACAGCTCCAAAGGAAGAAGTACACTTATACAAAAAGAATACATGAATATCACGAGTGGCAAAAAGGAAAGAAAAGAATGCCATTTTTTTTAATAATCAATCAATATCTCAACAAAATATTTTTTTAATAATATCCATGAGAATAGTTCTTAAAATAGACTAATGAATCCTTGACCTTTCAAGAAAGGAAATCAACGTTAAGAGGAGCAAGTGAGGCTAGGGAAAATTAACAATAATTCTATTCCATCAATCAAGATCCTCATCTAATAATTTGTGCCTAGAGAATGAAATTCATCTTTCATTTGGTTTGCTCTTGACTAGAGAATGAAATTCATCTTTCATTTAGTTTGCTCAAATTATAAATTTTATTGGCTCCTATCCTCAAAAAGGAAAATGAAAAATTAAATAGGAGAATCCTATACACTTAAATTCCTCTCAAGAGGATTCTTTCTAGTAGAATTCTCTATTAAAATGGAAATGGATAATGCCCTTAATGGTTGACCAAGGATGTCAAATGGTGTAGGCACCTTCTTGAAAAATTGTCAATTGTTTTGATTTATTAGATCTTAAAATCCAATAAATTTCAATATATTTAGAATTTATAGTCTTCTTCAAGAATAGTGGTAATACACAATCTTGGAGTAGATTGACATTTCACTTTAAAAAATTGAAATCTTAGATGAATTAATTGTGTAGGGAGATTCAAGGATTTATGCAAGGGTATGTATAAGGAGATATTTGTCCAAATGCTAATCAAATGTATAATTTAATATAGCTAGCTATAATTAGTTTATAGGAAGTTAGGTTAAACCAATCTTTTGTATGCATTATAAATCAAAAATTCATTACAGAAAAAATAATAGATAGAATATCTCACAAGTTTTTTAATGAAATGATACAAAAAAGAATTAGGCAACCCTAAGGAATCAAAAATAAACACAACACAAATATTAAAGGAAATGATGAGATTATAAATATCCTAAAAAACTATTTGATCCATAAAGTAGTCTCATCAAATCAATTACAATTGAGATTGTTAAAAGTTGCTTTCTTAATCTTCTTTGGATAATAAAGATGAAAATTTCTCTTGTTTCATATATATTGAAGAATGAAATTGTCTTCCTCTTTCTTTATTGGTAGAGAACAAGAGTTATCATAAGAGCCAAGGACTAAGGGGTATCCAAATTCACCTTAGGCACGATCTCGATCTCATCCTATTTCAAGATGTTGGAGCCATGCACTTAGCAAGACTTGATCCTTGATGGGTTCATTAAGAACCATTTGACTTGGCCAAAAGTTCAAGGGCCCATTGACTATAGCTAATAATTTCAATCCTTTTCTTCATAAGAAACATCTATTTAATGTAATCGATTCAAAGTTGGAGAGATGGCATCAATTTTCTTCTTAAGTTGATAAAATTGCTTCACTAATATATTGAAGATTTAAAAGTATAAGTAGTGGTGGCATGAGAAGCATGGGTGGAATATTTTTGTTTACTCAAGATGCATTTAAATTGTTGCTTTTGGAAGCCTTGTAATTTAATTAATTTGTGTTTTTGTTATCATCTCATTCTTCAAGATTTTTAATGGAGGATTTGTAAGAAAATTAAATTGAGGTTGTGGAAATCCCACAAGGAAAGATTTAATTTAGTTTCTGAGCAAAATTTGAACTATAATGTTGCTTGATTGTTACAAAATAGTAATTTGGGTTACCTATAACTGAGTTGACTGGTAAGAAAGAGTCCTTATGATAAGAAAGAGAACTTGCATTGTTATTTGTACAAATGAACAAAATTGTCTTTTAGAACTATTAAGTAGGTCATGATGGAAGAACATGGTAGAGTGTTTGTTTTGCACAATAAGAAATGGAGCAAGTGGGTATCCATGGTCTCATTTAGAAATGTGGATAATACAATGTTGTTTCAAGGGTATCTTTCAAAATTCCAAAGTATTGTAAAGCTATTGATAAGCTCAAAAACTATCTACCCATGGCTTGTCCAATGCAATCTTTTATAGAACTTGGTGGATATAAATGAAATCTTTTGTTAGTATCCCATTCAGGGCATTCCATTAGAAGATATTTCTCTGAGGCATTTTGTCAAACAGTTCAGGTGCTTTCCTATGCTTTTAGATTTTGCATATCCTGCAATCATGGCCTTCTGTCAATTAGTTCATGTCCCTTGTCTATGCTTAAACATTTTGCATGGATATTTAAAAGGGCTGTCAAGACAGTTGTAGCTACAAGATCCGAATAAATTCTTGTGATGGATGTCCATCCCCTGTTCCAAAGCTTCCATTTTCGCAGAGGCTGAGAGGAAGCTGGCAAAGGTTGCAATGTCTGGCTTTACACCTGCCCATCTCATTTGGTTGAAATCATCTAAATCCTTCTGAAGAAATGGATCTTCTCCATACCCTGCAATCACAGCATTCCATGAGACCATATTTCTTCAAGGCATTTGGTAAAACCGTTCACGTACCTTGTCTATGCTTCCACATTTTGATTGAATCTCTACAATAGTGTTTCCAACTATGATATTTGATAATTATCGGGCCATGTTGTGCCGGGCTGTAAAAATCCTTGACCATTTCATGACAGCAGCGACATAAATGGGAATCATTAGGCGGGAATAAAGTTTGAATTCAAATATTAATGGTGCTAAACGGGACTAGACGGAACGGATTTGGGAGAAGGTATGGGCCCACACTAGCCACCTAAGCAGTCAAAGCTTAGTGTGTGCTGGTTAAGACATCCCCTATTTAGTCAATGATTCTCATTTATAAATGATGTCGATCTAAGCTTTGAACATACTAATTATAAAGAATTCTAACTATAGTCATAGCCCACTATTGTATTTAGAAGGTATGTAAGGAGTATCTTTTTCGAATTAATTTCTTATCAATGAATCAAAAAATTCAAATTGTTGAAGGTTACTTTATAGGATGGTTTATGAAAAAAATCAAATGTGAGCCTTATGATATTGTGGAGGGGAGAAAGCGAGACTGGGTGACTAGGACCTAATCCCGCTTTTTATAATACATTGGGAATACAAAAGAGCCTAGGGAGATAGCTCACTTTAGCTACTTCTTGTGAGAAAGAGATAGCCAAGAATTATCTCTTAGGGTTTCTATTCCTCTTGTTGTATATCATGAGAAGGTGAAAAATAGGGTGTGATTGATCAACTAGACTAGGAGATGAACAATGAAGCATATATGAACTGAAATTGCTAAAACTTGTAGGACTGAAACTGAGATACTGAAAGCAGGGAAGGGGGAGGAATTTGAATGTGTACCTGGTGGTGAAAAATGAGCCAAACTGACCTAGATAGGGGTGCCACGCCCCGGTCCTATTTTGTTCAATAGAAAGCTGCAACTGAAGGCCTACAAATCCGATGTTCTGAGCTTCCACCTTGCTAAAAATCACTTGAAAGTGGGGGGACTAGGGCACCACTCCCCTGTCCCTGATGATTTTAGGACAAATCTGAGGCTTTAGAACAATCCTTGTGCCTATTAGTGGTCTTGAAAGTCTTCCGGGTACCTATACCTACACGTGCAACTGAAAAGAGGGGGTTTTGGGTGGCTATATGGGGTTTTTCCTTAGTCAAACCCCTGTTTTGGTGATTTCCACTTCGACAAATAGCCGATTTGTATAGTAAAATAGTGTGTGCAAGAATCTTGTTCGTGTGCAAGATCCTAAAATGAGAAAGATAAGAAAACTAGAGCTACCCTATGCTTTGGAGAGTAAACCTTAAATGTATGTAGATGTAAATGTAAATGAAAATGAGAATACTCTAAATCAAATGTGCTAAATGATCTAAAGCATGAATGTAAATGTGAAAATGAGTGTAAAGAAGCTCATACAAAGACATGAAAATAACATGAAACCATACCAATCCCCAAGGGAGAGATATAGGCCACTTGATCTCCTATTATTCTTCAATGTCTTCAAGGCTCCCAATTGATGATGAATACTTAATGAATTCTTGATGAATGTTGTTGAAGACTCCACATAAGCTTCTCTTTCACTACATAGAAGGCTCCTTGTGATCACTAGAAGGCTTCGCCAATTTTTTTTCCTTAGATTGGATCCTAGATTAGATTAGATTAGATCCCTTGAAATGAAGAAAGTGAGACCTTATGTATGAAACCCTAGATCTTAATTTCATCTTTAGGTTGACCCAGGATTTTAATTTCTTGCCAATTTCTTAGGGTTAAGCCTTGTAATATCATAGGATTAAGCTCCCAAAATTTCAGGAAAAATGTCGTTGACCGTGTTGCACTTGCACACAGTTCGACCAACTTTTCACCAAATTTTCAGGGCCGTTATATATATGATGATATTAGAGTGAATCCCAAAGTTACAGCTGATTTTGAGATGTTTTGACATGCAAAATCAGGCCTTAAAGGTCGAAATAAGACATAATTAGGGTTTATGATTTAATGATTTATTGGAGGAATAAAATAAAAAGGGGCACACTTAGGGTAGAGGGTCCGATTTTATGATGTGGGGAGTGATGAAATATTTTAGATTTAATCAAACGATTTAATTAAATGCTTAAAGGGAAATTACAATGCAAGATGCAAACACACTAAGGCGGGTGCTAAACTAAGCATGGAATTGTACCACCCTAGCAAGGGTGTACAATTTACGACGTTACATTTAGCCCCCACTTTAGCGGCCATATGAAAATACGTGCATATGCAAGCTAAAGTAAAGAAAAGTAAACATTCATGAAAATGATATATCCACAAGTTGTCGGACGAAGCCCCCAATGGT